>NW_022154704.1:960761-1029811 GCF_001633185.2 Quercus lobata
GTGTGGGATGCTCGTTTAACCTCTGTATTCATCTCGTTTCTTATTTACCTGGGTGCACTGCGTTTTCAAAAGCTTCCTGTCGAACCGGCTTCTATTTCAATCCGTGCTGGACCGATCGATATACCAATAATAAAGTCTTCAATCAACTGGTGGAATACATTGCATCAACCTGGGAGCATTAGCCGATCTAGTACATCAATACATGTTCCTATGCTCATTCCAATCTTGTCTAACTTTGCTAACTTCCCCTTCTCAACCCGTATCTTCTTTGTTCTGGAAACACGTCTTCTTATTCCATCTTTTCTCGAATCTCCCTTAACGAAAGAAATAGAAGCTCGAGAAGGAATACCAAAACCTAGTTCACTCGCTGAGTCTTTTTGCATCCATGGCTGAATGGTTAAAGCGCCCAACCTAGTAAAGAGGCAAATTCGTAGGTTCGATTCCTGCTGGATGCACTTGGAATGCTCAGTGCAATTGCTGCTCATGAAATTTATACATATAGCTCACCCTTATAGCTTATGGGGCACTTCACTCGCTGGAAGCAGACCCATTCGGGAACCAAGCAGTCGACCATTCGCCGCCAACAAATAGGCCCACTAGGATGCTCTCTTGGATTGGGTATGGGATAGAAGGCCTATACATCCACTTGCATAGCATATCGGTAGTAGCTACAAGACAAAAAACTAACTCAAGAACGCAAGAGAAGTGCTTTTTAAATGGTAGAGCTACAAGAAAGCATCTACTAAGCTAACCATCTAATCTAAGCAGTAGTATCTCAACTCAAGGAATAGCTTTCCCGCAAAAGGAAAGAGCATCTATCTACACAGTTAGCTACCCCTACTTTGGGATATTGCCTTAGCTAGGTTGGCTCCTAGGCTAAAGCAACTATACAACAGGCGATGCCTCGCAGCATGGAATGTTATTTCTTCTTCCTCTAGGCTCTGGAATGGAAGAATTGGTTCAGCATCAACCCCGGGATTCTTTCCCCGATTACAAGAAAAGAAAGCCTTGCTTGCTTCTAATTTGGTTTGGCATTCTAAGGAGTAACTTCCCTGTAGGCTCGATTCAGTTCCATCCTATACCTTCTATCCTACGTCTCATCACTCGGAATCGCATTCTCTCACACTAGTGGTACTTCTTGTTGAATGAAAAGATTGGATTAGTCTTTCTGTACCCACCCGCCACCCTTGAGAGTGATTTTATATCAATGGGGAACCTCCTAATAAGGAAGTTGCTCCTTGGAAAAGCCTTTTCGCTGCCAAGCCTTTTTCTTATTTTTTGGGCAAGAATCCATTTCAGTTTAAGAATTCACCGAATTGGGACATCCATTCAGAACCTAAAACCATTACCAACGAAAAAGAAGGTGTTAGAAAGGGGCTTCGAAAGAACTCTTAAAAGAAGAAGGATGCAGCGAGCGAGCTTGTTAAGCTACGATTAAGCCTAAGTCTTTCCAAAAAGGGTCATTTTATTGAGAAGTTCCCATAATAATACCTTTCTCATCGAGAATTTACAACAACTGAAACTTCAACTCATGCCCACACCAAACGAGATAACTCAGTTGGCTTAGGATTCGTAATGATCTGGAACATCGGGTCCATGGGAGGCAGAAAAGCCAATTGGTAATTCAGAAGTTCAAGCCAGGCAAGGCACAAATAAGGAAGCGAACATGGTAGGCACATTACAAATCAATACACGAAGGAGCTCTCACACAAAAACATGAGGAAGTCAAAATACACTAAAAAAGTATTAGAAGGTGCAGTAAATGGTTATAGAGGGAATCTAGGGAAGAAAAGAAATAAGCCTACGAGAGTCCATAACTCTAAGTTTCATCTGAGAGGAAACCGAATGCAGTCTCAGTTTGACTTCCCTTACAATTCTCCAAAACGACGTTCTGCTTACTGCTTGGATTCCCTTCAAAAAACCTGGAATTTCTCTCACGCCAAACATAGTATATGATTGCTGTAAAGCAGAGCTTTAGGATCAGGCCATTAAAGGCCGAATTTTTTTTAGTTTTGATCTTAATTAATCCATCGGTAAACATAATGAAGGTTGGTTGCAGGCTGATCATATCCACATTTAGAACAGAGCAGAGCCAAAATCCGCCCTGCATACTAAAAACAGAGATGTTCGGCACTTTCATCTTCAAGCATTCACAAGCCACAAAGAGTCACGGTGTTGGGATAAAATCTGCTAACTCGATTTGCTGTAAGAAGCCCAGAATGGAGGGCCATCCAGGTGATAATACTGTGCTTGGGGGTATTCAATTTGTTCTAAATGATGCCTCTGCATAGTCGACCTTAGAATAGGTCTGCCTAATGAGGTTTTGGGCTGAAAGACCAAACGATCCTGTCTTCAACAGGGAGCTGCGGGAGTTCATACAGGGCAATCTCTTGCATTAGACACTGTCCAGCCATTCTGCGGCAAGGAGGAAGGTTCCAATGCCCATTTTTGATAAAATCGCTCACTAGAGCATGGGTCCGGGAGACCTGTTTCCATTAGAACAGTGATTTCTTACCTGTAGCTGATCGGGTCATTTCTAAGCCACGGACAAAGCCACAGCTTCGTGCTTTTTCGCCATTATAAATCTGACACTTGGTAGCATTAGTCACATTTTCCCTTACCGACATTCCTTCAAGACTAAGAGCAGTCGGATGGAATATTAGCCACCCAAATAGTATGTCTCCTGAGATATCTAAAATGAACCCATTGAGTCCAAATGGACCCATTATCATGAATTACTCTCCGGAAAAGCTTTAACATGGCAGTCCTATTCCAGCCCTCAATAGTTCTTAAACCCAATCCACCTTCATCCTTCGGTCTACATTGGACTAGGTGATTGTATAGATCTTATAGGTGGGTTCGGGGCTTGACCAAAAGAAATCCCAAATGCTCAATGAAATGGATTTCAAGATCTTCTCCGGAAACCTTAAAGTGGACGGCCAATAGCATCATATTTGGTTATTTACTAAAATCCCCTTTTGGAGGAGAGGGATGGATTGTTAGTGTGGACGATTTGGAAGTGTCAACATCTAATGTGACAGTTGTGCACTCCATGTGCCACTTAAGGTAAATTTTCATTAGTGAGATGACGGTAGAGACTAAAATGAAAACAATTTTTTAATTTTGGGGACCAAAATAAGTAAAAAAGGAAAGTACAGACCAAAATGGAAATTGGCCGAAAATGTAAAGACGAAAATGATATTTACACCTTAACAAAAAAAATTCCCTACGTTCCAAAGTATTATGTGTATCCAAAGTTCAAAAGCATTTATTTTTCTTATTGCTATTAAAGTGTGATAATTCAAATAAGATAGTGTCTATATCAAAGTGGATGGTAGTTTTTGCCATGTCACATAATGACAACCCATGTTTCTTTTTTAAATTTTAAATAGAAAGCAACAGAGTCATTTATGACATTAATTACATTTACTAATATTTACATAACATTGAAAAATTTCACAACACTGAACAATTTCACAACACATCAAAAGTACCACATAAAAATTTACAATTTTTGTCACAATTATCTTACATGCAAGGCAGATTGTAACTGGCTGCCTGTCACTTTCTCACGAATCTACTACTTTTTCTTCACTACTCACAATATGTCACGTAAATAATTATAGCAAATTTTTTTATTTTTTACATGGTTCTAGAATTTTTGCGACATCAAACATTAGAACTAGAAGAGAAGAAGTCTTCAAATATTCAATGCTATAGGTAAAGATTGTCAAATGGAAATGATTACAAAACTAATGACATTTGATTCAATCAGCACCTCTTGATATCAAGTCCAAATCTTTTGTCTCATTTTTCTTATTCCACTCCATGCTCCACCAATAAAAATTTCCCTTATGTGTACCAATTTAATTCAAATCTAATTTTTAGCCTTTTATTATTTAGTTTCCTAAAATAAATCAAAAAAAAAAAAAAAAAAACCAAAGCCATCCCCACCAGCCATCATCATAGTTCCTCCACCACCACCACCAACCTTCATTGGTGCCACCAAGAGGAGATCGCCAACATCATCAACAACCAGCCACCCTCCACCACCAGATGGTTGGTAATATATAAGACAAAATTTTTATGATACAGATTATTCAATTTAACGTTTAAGAGATGGAAACTTTGATTTGGAAAATGAATATGGAAAAATGTAAAATGTAAAATGAAAAATGTCTGCTGGGTAATATATAGATTTAAACAATGTTCGAAAACGTGTATATACCTATAGGATTGGTTCAATTCTCTCATCAAATCATCAGCAAATGAACTGATTGTTTTGCTCGTATTGATGTTTGCTATTAGATAAAAACACTTGAATCCACTTTACCACAGCCTACCTTCCACACATGAATCCACTTGACCACAGCCTATCAAATCATCAGCAATCTCCCCTTGGTGGCGCAGCGAAGGTTGGTGGTGGTGGTGGAGGAACTGTGATGGTGGCTGGTGGGGATGGTTTGTGTTTTTTATTTTTTATTTATTTTAGGAAACTAAATAATATAAGGCTGAAAATTATATTTGAATTAAATTGGTATACATATGGCAAATTGTTAGATTCTAAAGATTTAGGATTAAATGTTTATAATTCTATTTTGTATGTGTTGGCAAACCGAGAATAAAACATGTCTAGTCTATGTGTTAGGAATTGCTCAAAGGTGTATGTTTCAAGGTTCAAGTTCGAGCTAACTATAGAAAAGAAGAGTCAAAATCTACCATGCTCGATCGATTGAAAATTAGATTCAACCGATCGAGAATCGCAGAAATCAGATTCTGTAGAATTTTAAAACAAGGCCTAAGCCCGTGAAAACATTTAGGATTTCAATCCAACTTGTCCACATATAAAAAGAAAACCCTATCTACATTTTGGAGACCTTTGGAAGACTTGTGTGTTACTCCTTGTGAGATTTGAGAGGTGTTGTACCTTCTAACTACACAAGCATCTACTGGAGCAAAATCTACAATCAAGCATTGGTAGAACCTAGTTGCTGCTACAAAGATCAACAAGTGAAGGTGGTCTAAAACCTTTGAGTGGGATCTCAAAGTCACAAGCATGGGTGCTTGTGTTGCAGTAAGTCCAAGAAGAGAAGAAGTCCGTGGATTCAGAGCTTGCACGTGGTCGTGTCAGTAAGTTACTACTTAAGGTAGCAATAGATTTAAGATTAAATCTGATTGTAAAAACTTTGATTCTCTTATAATGAATTTGTTTTACCTTGAGGATTGTTAGGTCAAATCCTCCTCAGGTTTTTACCTTAAGACAGTTCATTTTATTGGTTTTCCCGAGTCATCATATCGTGGTGTTATTTACTTTTTACTGCTTTGCATGATATGACTTATTATTGTTTAACCTAAATCTGAATAATTAACTTAAGTAATCACTTGACTAATATATTAAATTAAACAATCTGCTTTAAGGGATTTAAACAAACAAATACAAATTTTTATTAGTAGAATATGAGGTGAAGTAGGAAAGATGGGACAGAAGATTTTAGACTCTTTGATATCATATCCTGATTTATCCCCCATTCCAGCTTGTTAAAAAAGATTTATAAAAATAGAAAAAATGACATTTCATATTTCGAGAGTAGCTTTGAGCGTCACATGATCCACGCCCCTATCTCTTTGTCCGGTATGCTTTGCTTGTGCATTCTGGGTCTTCTTTTTTCGGCTCAAGTCCATTCTGGTCTTCCATCAATATGCAAAACCAGCTTTAAAGTTGTAAGTGGGCCATGCACGTTTATTCACTTTTCTTTCTTTTGGGGATTCTGACATTCTGCGCTTACTTTTCTACATAATCTTTACAGCAGTGTTAGAAACTTAGAATAATTATTTTTTTGGTGAAAGTTAGAGCAATTATTTAGTGTAGAGATGCTTAACAGATGACTGTCTTAATTTTCAATTTTCGGAAAATACAAAGAACTTGAGGTTATCTTATATTTTGAAGCAGCAAAAGTTTTTTCTTTTGTTGTAAATAATTATCTTTTAAAAGCATAACTAATTGGGTAGTGCAACAAAAAAATAACCTAGAAGTTCGTTAAAAAAAAAAAAAAAAAAAAAAAAAAAAAAAAAAAAAGCTAAAAAAATAGTGTCCAAGGTTTTAAGGTTGGAGTAGATTCTAATCAAAAGTCGAAACATAATAACATCACAATTAATTTAACATATGAGTAAATGAAAATTTTGTAAAAATTAGTAGAATTGACTAAAAATAATATCTGATATTTAAACAATTTTAAATGTATTTTCACAACTTTTGTAAGAGAAATAAAAAATAATAAAACATAATAAATAAGCATATAATGTTTTTATTAATCCATCAAGTACAAAGCCTTAATGGAAGCTATCAGAATTCATATACATATATGTTTGTATGAGAATGTATTTGCTTAAATGTTAGTGAAAATTTTATGGTTCGTTTGGTAAGAAATTTTTAGTAACGTTGTTTAAGTTTTGTAGAAATATGTGTGGGTAAAAAAGTGTGTGGAAATACGTGTTGTGGTGTTTAAATAACAGTGTTCATTGTTTAAACACCATTACCAAATGAGGCCTTAATATTCATATACATATATGTGTTTGCTTAAAAGGTGTGTTAGTGAAAAATATAATGTTTTTTTTTTTTTTTTTTTTTACATTATGACTTTTAAGACTGCATAAATCTCAATAGGAGATTGTCATACAAAGTTGAGAATTTTAAATACTTAACTTTTATCCTAAAAATATGAATAAAAATTAGACATTTGTATTATCTAGGTAATATACTTATTGCTTTATTCTTTTTTTTTTTTTTAGAGAGTTTCGACCTATGGCGTCCGCTCCTTATGATAACTCTTTATCATCAGACCAAGACACCAAACAGTTTTTGGTGTAGGCGGAATCTCTTTTACAACCATCAGAGACTTTACCAATTGAGCTAACTGGAACCCACTATTTGTTTATTCTTAATAATGAGAAAACTCTTACCTCATTAAAAATTTGAATGTCTTAGAATTTAAAAGTTTCAAGAGGAAGGAACTGAACAATTTTGGGGGGCCAAAGCAAAAATATTTTTAAAAAATCATTATTTTGCCCTCCATCCTCTCCTTACCATGAACAATTTCATGGTTCGTCAATTGGACAAATCGTTCAAAGGGTTTACTAGTGTTAACGTGTATTAGGGTATGTGGGCTTTAGGCCCACATTGTTTACTTGTATAGCACACTTACTTGTATTGCACACTTTGTCTCCTATATAAAAGCACTTATGTATATTCTATTACTTGAAAAATACAATATAATCATTCAATATTTCTAACATGGTATCAGAGCCACTGCTCTAATTTTCTTGTGTCTTGCAGTCTTGTTTTGTCGGTATTTTCCGCTACCTTATCTTCTGTGGTCAGTAAACCCTTTCAGTGCCATCTCCCAACTGCTCCGCCGCAGTCAGAGGTTCTGAGGGTTGTATCTCCACCGCCAGAAGCTCCTCCTCGCCGCCAAAACCACTGCCATCATCGGATTTGTCACCTCTGACCTCCGATTAGGACATAAGACCTATCAGTGTGTAGATATTCAATCGATCTACACACCGCCGCCAAAAACATCCACATATGACCATCCACGCGCCAGTCAAAGTTTCGGCGACGTTGATCCACGCGCCTCACGCGCCACCAGGGTATCTCCGATCTTGTTGCCACCGACACCATAAGAATCGTCCTTCTCCGATCTGCATCATCAAAAAAGAAACGGCATCATCGGACAGTTCACGCACTCTCACGCGCCGACAGAATCCTCGGCGAAGTTGGTCCACGCGCTGCACGTGCCACTGGGTTATTTGCTGACGTCGTCCCTGCCACGTCAGCCCCAGCTGACGTCACCTGCTTACGTCAGCCCTAACCGACGTCACCTGCTTACGTCAGTGCCACATCATCTGCTGACGTCATTACCTGTCAGCTTGCTGACATCATCCGGTTGACTTTGACCAGGTTGACTGTTGACTTTTGGCCAGAATTGACTTTTTGCAGTCCAGGTGCTCCTTACCCAGTTTTTCGCGTAGATTTCATTTTTGCAATCCATTTTTGCATATTTTGCTTCTAAATGAGAAATAAGGACAGGTCTTCTTCTTGTTGCAATAATCGTCACCGACAATCTAGTAAACGTTTTTGCAATTTTTACAAACGTTTTGGCCACAATATTGAGACTTGCTATCATCGCAACAAATCAGCTGTGTCAATTTTCGCTGCTACTGTTACTAACACTGAGAGTGTCCAACCAATGGCTCCCATCTCTGCACAGTCTAAGTCTTCAGGACGCACTTTCACCATGTCCACAGATGACCTTAAAAATATCATCGCCAATGTCATTCGTATGGTTGGTAATGCATCTTATTCCTCTTCTCTCTCAGCTTTATCTGGTATGTCTCCTTTCTCTTGGTTTATGAATTCTGCTTGTTGCAATCACATGACTCCTCACTCGTCCTTATTTTCTGAACTTAAACCTGCACCACACCCTCTCAATATTCACATAGCAAATGATTCCACTATGTCTGGTCATAATATAAGTTCCGTTTCGACCACCAATCTCTCAGTTCCTGGTGTCTTTAATGTTCCTGACCTTTCTTACAATTTATTTTCTGTGGGACAATTAGCTGAGTTAGGTTATCGCATTATCTTTGATTATTCTGGGTGTATTGTGCAGGATCCAAGGACGGAACAGGAGCTTGGGACCGGTCCCAGAGTTAGGCGTATGTTTCCCATGGACAACCTTCGTCTTCCACTTGTTACTCCTGTTTCTGTTGTTGCAGCTGTTGCAATTTCTTCTACTCCTTCCCTTGCACTTTGGCATGCTTGACTTGGTCACGCATTTTCTTCTCGAGTACAACAATTGGCTTCTAGAGGATTGTTAGATTCAGTGTCTACAGAAAATTTTGATTGTGTTTCATGTCAGTTAGGAAAACAACCAGCTTTGCCTTTCAATACTAGTGAATCAATATCCACTGATATCTTTGACCTTATTCATTCTGATGTTTGGGGGCCTTCCTCTGTCTCTAGTATTGGTGGGTCTCGATATTTTGTTGTCTTTGTTGATGATTACTCTCGCTATAGCTGGATTTTTAATATGAAACATCGTTCTGAGTTATTGCAAGTATATTCTAATTTTGCAAAAATGGTTGAAACTCAATTTTCCAAACGTATCAAAATTTTTCGATCTGATAATGCTCTTGAGTACACTCAATATGTTTTCCAAGCTGTTTTGCATTCCTATGGCACTGTTCATCAACTAACTTGTCTAGGAACCTCTCAACAAAATGGTAGAGCCGAACGAAAACTTCGTCATATTCTTGACACTGTTCGTGCTCTTCTTCTCTTTGCCAAAGTTCCTGCTCCTTTTTGGGGTGAAGCTGCCCTTCATGCTGTTCATGCTATTAATCGCATTCCAAGTCCTGTTATTCAAAATCAAACTCCATATGAGTGCCTTTTTGGGTCACCTCCAGATTATCACCACCTTCGCTCCTTCGGTTCTGCTTGTTTCGTTCTTCTTCAGCCACATGAGCATAATAAACTTGAGCCTCGGTCAAGGTTTTGTTGTTTTCTTGGCTACGGCGAAACTCAAAAGGGGTATCGGTGTTATGATCCTGTCTCTCATCGTCTTCGTATCTCCCGCAATGTTATCTTTTGGGAACATCACTCCTTTGTCGAGCTCTCTCACTTCCGTGCCTCCCTATCTTCCTCCTCTGTTTTAGATCTTTTTCCAGATGAGGCACATATTCCTTCTGTAACTGCTCCTGATCCTCTTGTAGTTGCTCCTGATCCTCCTATAGACTTCTCTATCCAACCACCAGATACCTTTGATCCCTTTCCTAGTTCACCTTTTAATGAACAGGTGGAAGATGCACAGGTTGAAGACGAGCTACCCAACCCTGAGCTTGGGTCCCCTGCTCCTGCTCTGCCTGAAGATCTTGCACAAGACATTCCACCTCATTACTCAACTTGGGTAAGATCCATTTCTACACATTTACTTGATTATCATTGTTACACTGCCCTTGCTACACTGCATGAGCCTCACACCTATCGTGAGGCTTCCACTGACCCTTTGTGGCAGATTACAATGAAAGAGGAACTTGATGCATTATCTAAAAACCATACTTGGGATTTGGTGACTCTCCCCCTTGGGAAATCTGTGGTTGGTTGTAAGTGGATCTACAAGATTAAGACTCGCTCTGATGGGTCCATTGAGCGCTACAAAGCTCGTCTTGTTGCAAAAAGTTTTACACAGGAGTATGGGATTGATTATGAAGAGACCTTTACTCCGGTTGCTCGTATCTCATCTGTTCGAGCTCTCTTAGCTGTTGCTGCTGCCAGAAAATGGGACTTTTTTCAGATGGATGTCAAAAATGCATTCCTTAATGGGGATTTAAGTGAAGAAGTTTATATGCAACCTCCTCCTGGTCTCTCTGTTGAATCAAATAAGGTTTGTTACCTTCGGCGTGCTCTTTATGACCTTAAACAAGCTCCACGAGCTTGGTTTGCCAAATTCAGCTCTACCATCTCTCGGTTAGGTTACATGGCCAGTCATTATGATTCTGCCGTATTTCTTCGTCGCACTGACAAAGGCACTATTTTACTTCTTCTGTATGTGGATGATATGATCATAACTGGTGATGACCTTAGTGGCATTCAAGAACTCAAGGGTTTTCTCAGTCAGCAGTTTGAGATGAAAGATCTTGGACATCTCAGCTACTTCTTGGGTCTTGAAATCACTCATTCTACAGATGGACTTTATATTACTCAAGCCAAGTATGCCTCTGAACTCTTGTCTCGAGCTGGACTCACTGATAGCAAGACTGTTGACACTCCAGTTGAGCTTAATGCGCATCTAACTTCGTCAGGGGGGAAACCGTTGTCTAATCCCTCTCTTTACAGACGCTTGGTTGGCAACCTAGTTTATCTCACTGTCACTCGTCCAGACATTTCCTATGCTGTTCACCAGGTGAGTCAGTATCTGCCTGCTCCACGATCGACTCACTATGCTGCTGTTCTGCGCATTCTTCGATACCTAAAGGGCACTCTCTTCCATAGTCTTTTCTACTCTGCTCAATCTCCTCTTATTCTCCGTGCATTTTCTGATGCTGATTGGGCAGGAGATCCCACTAATCGCAGGTCCACTACTAGTTATTGCTTTCTTCTTGGTTCTTCTTTGATTTCTTGGCGAAGTAAGAAACAAACTCATGTGGCCCACTCCAGTATTGAAGCAGAATATCGTGCCCTTGCTGATACCACATCTGAGCTCCTTTGGCTACGGTGGCTTCTCAAAGACTTAGGTGTATCCACATCCTCTGCTACTCCTTTTTATTGTGACAACCAGAGTGCCATTCATATTGCTCACAATGATGTCTTCCATGAACGGACTAAACACATCGAGATCGATTGTCATTTTATCTGTTATTATCTTGTCCATGGTACTCTCAAGCTGATCTTAGTTTCTTCTAAAGATCAACTTGCAAATATCTTCACCAAGTCACATCTTAAGAGATGTTTTCGCACTTTGGTTGACAACCTCAAGTTGGTCTCACATCCACCTTGAGTTTGAGGGGGGCTGTTAACGTGTATTAGGGTATGTGGGTTTTAGGCCCACCTTGTTTACTTGTATAGCACACTTACTTGTACTGCACACTCTGCCTCCTATATAAAGGCACTTATGTATATTCTATTACTTGAGAAATACAATACAATCATTCAATATTTCTAACAACTAGTAAATGTCAATTGCTCGGTTTCCTTAGATTAAAGAATATATTTGAGGGCTGATTCCAATTAGCAGTTTAGTAATAAGCATAGTCCAAAGCAATATTAGACCTTCCCATTGTAGGGCTGTGAAGAGGATTTTCTAATATTTGCAAGGGACAACGAACTATGTGTTGTGCTACTTGAAAACGAATTTGCAGCTAAGACGCTATAGTGATGTACCAATTGAGCGAGCAACCTAGATGAGCTCAAATCAACCTTTGGTTATGCATGCATTCTTACTAGATGGCGAGGCCATCTCTTGGTGCACCAAGAAGCAGTCATAAATTGCACTATACACAATGGAATCTGAATATGTGGGCATGTTCAGCAACAATACAAGAGGCAGTTTGGTTTTAGAGGTTCCTTCAATGCCTTAGTGTTGTCACCAACGTTGTTGATCCGGTAACAATATACAGTGACAACATGGCAGCCCTTGAATATGCGAAGGACCCAAAATGTCAAGGGAAGACCAAATATATTGAAATTAGGTACCATTACATTCGAGACATGGTGACTAGGAAAGAGGTGACCGTAAAGACTTGGAGTTAGAGGCGGCTCTGCTGCTATCTGCATGAGGCAATTCCAACATCAGGTTTTGTTGCTGTTTAGCCATTGAGTTTTTTTTCTTTTTTGTTTTTAATGGGTAAAATTGGTTGATTGGGCTTAAATTTTTTTAGTTTTGTTATTGGTAATTTTTGTTATTAGGTTAATTGTTTTGGGCTTGTATATTTTGTTTTAGATTTTAAATGTATAAAATTTTTTATGGCCTTTATTGATATAGTGAGTAATTATTGGTAGGTAAAAAAGTGAGAGACTCTACTATTGTCTACGTGCGGCTGCTTCGGCCTCTAGCTCTGTTGCTACTTATCCACTGAGTATTTTCTTTCTTTCATTTTTTTGTCTTTGATGGGTAAAATTGGTTAATTGAGCTTAAATATTTTTTACTTTTGTTATTAGTAATTTTTGTTATTGGGATTCAGAGAAGGAGCCAGGACTTTGAGTTAAGGGGGACGACTCTAACCTTTAACTCGACGGCTTCTTAGCCTGCTGAGGTTTTTTTTTTTTTTTTTTTTTTTTGTGTGCTCCTGCTGGGTAAAGGCAAAATTATTCTATTTAAAACTTTTTAAAAGGTCAGTTGTTTGTTTGAGTAAAATTGGTTAATTGGACTTAATTTTTTTTAGCTTTGCTATTGGTGATTTTTTGTTGTTGCACAAATGTTTTTGGGCTAGTATATGTTGTTTTAAATTTTATATCTATAAATTGCTTTAATGGCCTTTAAAATGATGAAAGTGCTAGAGGTATATTGTTGATATAGTGAGTGATTATTGGTAAGTAAAAAAGTTATGTAAGTGATAGGCTCAAATGCGAACCAATAAAAATTTGTACTTCAACAATTTATAAAAATGTTGTAGATAAGTTTGTAACTGTAGCGTTACTCTAAAAAGAATCAAAGATATTATGAAAGGGGCAAAATGTAATTTTATAGAATAAAATTGCTAAATTTAATACATACATATATATATACTAATATTTTGAAGAAAAAAAAATTGGGGGGGGGGGGGGGGGGGGGGGGGGGGGGGCATTGCCCCCCCTGGTCAATTAATGCCTCCATCCCTGTTTGGATTGTATATTTTGTTTTAGATTTTAGATGTATAAATTTTTTTATGGTCTTTACTAATATGATAAGTGGTTATTGGTAAGTAAAAAGTGGGTGTCTCTACTACTATTTGCGTGCATGGCTCTAACCTCTAGCTTTGTTGCAGCTTAGCCACTAAGTTTTTTTTTTTTTTTTTTTATGGATAAATTAGTTGATTGTGCTTAGTTTTTTTTTAGTTTTGTTATTAGTAATTTTTGTTGTTGGGTTAATTGTTTTGAGCTTGTATATTTTGTTTTTAGATTTTAGATGTATAAATTTTTTTTATGGCCTTTATTGATATGGTGAGTGATTATTGGTAAATAAAAAAGTTATGTAAGTGATGGGTCCCAGATGCCAACCTATAATAATTTGTACCTCGAAAGTTTGTAAAAAATGTTGTCGAAAATTTATTACCATTTAAAACCTTAGGTTTTATGTGTTACTTTTAGAACTATAGGGTTTAATTTTTACACCCTCTAAAGCATATGATTTTAAATGAATTTTCCTAAAAGCAAATATGATATCGCAATACTTATTGAATAATTGCATATGATCCACGGGGGCTTCTACTATCCTAAAATCCTTTCCTATTCAAATTTTGCATTGAAAGTAATTTATCTATCAACTTAGAAAAGTTACACAATACTTTGAAAGTACAATAATAACATATTTTTTTCTTTCACATGAATAGTGAACCCTACTATAAATTTAATAAGTATGACTACTATTGTGTAATAGGAGGAAATATACCATTATTGTATTACAAGAGGATTACATTTTTTTTTTCTTCAACTTTAGCTTTTTCAGTGGGTCATGGCTCTTTTCTGCTATTGTCTTTTTCTTTCTCTCTTTATTCCTTGCCAAAGTAGTTGTGAGTAATCCTTTGATAGGTAAACCCTAGCATGCTGGGACAATATTTTTTGTGGCTCATTGGTATGTTTGGTTGGGGGGATTTTAGGGCGGATGGAAAGAAAATAAGAGAAAATGGGAGAGAAAATATTTTTGGTAGGTGTTTGGTTGGAGGGAGGAGAGTAGAAAAAATTGGTAGGGCCCGGGTGTTTTCTCCCAGAGCCCACCAAAATGTTTTCTACTAGACTGACAAAAATGCCCATGTTCACTTGCACATAGGCTTCATCCAACTCTCGTTTTTTTTGTACTTTTCTGGCCACGCTGCCTCTTCTTTTTTTCTTTTTCTTTTTTTCTTTTGCTTTCCTGGATGTTGCCACTTTGCCACTTTTTTTTTATTCTTTTGATTTCCTACGTTGTGAGCATGATAGTTGTTTTGTTTTCTTCTTCTTCTTCTTTGGTTTAACTAGACATAATTTTTTTTTTTTGGGACATGATTTTTATTTTATTATTTTTTTAATAAATTTGGGTGATTGCTTTTTTTTTTTGTCATTTTTTTTTTTTAATTGGGCATCATTTTTTAACAAGGGTATATGATTAAATTTATACAAACTCATTTTTCCATCCCTCCACTTTTCCACTCCTAACCAAACAAAAAAGAGAGAAATTAGTTTTTTTTTTTTTTTTTATCTTTCCATTTTTTCATCCTCCTACCATTTTCTATCCTCCTACTTTTCCACTTCTTCAACCAAACGGACTCTTAGAGATAAACAAATAATAAGTAGTGGAGTAAATTCTAATTAACTCAGTTAATAATTTTTAAAGAAAAATTATTAACTAAGTTAATTGAAATTTACTCCAATGCTTATTTTTGTTAATACTTTTTAATATTATCGAATAAGGGATTAGATTTGAACATAGTCCACTAAAAAGTAAAAAAAAACAATCAATAAATTAGATTGATAATAAAAAACATTTATCATGAAATGAATGGCATAAGTTGAATTCTCATTTTATATATAAAAGGTAATCGTATCAATTTTTATTATATATATCTCCAACTAAGCAGCAAGACTGTGCGCCTAGATGAACCAGGTGATCGAATGAGACTTGAGTTCAAACGATACGAAAAGCCCACTTCTTTGCACCATTTCATCTAATTGATTAGTATCAATAAAATCATGCAATCTGCTAAAAACTTTTGAGCCCTAAATTTAAGATAAATATTGATCAGGGATTGCCCAAATTCACCTGTTACCAACCTGTGTGCTAGTGCTAATATAAACTTCCTCTCCCACTGTATAAATAATTTAATATATGTTTAAATATTCATTGCCTTAAAGCTAAGTATTGAAGTTTAAAACTTCTCAAAAAACAGAAAGGTATTGAAGTTAGCTAAAGCTGATTGAAAAAGAGTTTCGCATGATCCACGTTGCTCTCATTGTAGGGTATGCTTACTTGTGCATTCAGGTCTTCCACCAATAATGTAAGATCAACAATAACTTTGGATTCTTGACTTTCTTTTCTACCTTATCCATACAGCTGTGACTCAAAACAATTATTTAGTGTTAGGGATATTTAACTTTTGGGTCTGAGACAAAAAAAGGACTAGCTTACACACAAATATACAGAACTTGGGCCAGGTAGCAGTTAGCACAACTACTGGTCTTAGGCCACGTTTAGCTCAACTAACGGTATTAGGCCCCGTTTAGTAAATGCCCAATTGGGACAAAGAATAGGACTCTGATTTTGTAGTCTGAAACTCGTATTTAGTGATGCATAATTAACATTATGGGCTTCTGGGTTTGGAAATGAATTGTAAAAACATTGTATTGTATTTTTTTTTTTTTTAACAAGCTTGTGAGATAATCAATAATTTAACATGATATCAAAGTAACAGTTTCTAAATTCGATCACTGTCTCCTCTATTCTATATCTCATTTAAAACATGTTGGGTCTCACCTATTAAAAGTTACTCCCTCCATCCTAATTTGTTTGTTCTGTTTGAAAAGTCAAACTTTTTAAGGAATCATCATTTATTGTCTTGTCTATTTTATAAAAAGGGTCATGCTAACGAATGCCCTTAGGACACTGATTAAGAATTTAGTTAAAGAAAGTTTTGACATCACTTTTATGGGAAATGAAAAAAACTGTCAAAACATTAATTGCTTTTTTTTCTTTTCCTATAAAAACTTTCTTTAATTAGATTCTTAACCAGTGCTCTAAGGGTACTTAGCATTTCCCTTATAAAAATGTATTAGTTTACCAAACTACATTTAAATAAATTTATTAACTTTTTTTTAAAAGAGTTATTCGTGATGAGACAACTAAAAATGTGGCCCAATTAGATTGAGTTTTTAAATATTTGTTAGTTTTTTTTTCAAATAATTTTGAAAATAAAATAGCGGTATAATAGGAACATTAGTAAAGTAATTAATTTTATTTTTAGAAATAGGATAATATTTTGGGACATCCCAAAATGGAATAGAGGACAAACAAACTGGGACGGATGGAGTAATTTTAGCCCACACAAGAAGGTGAGTGTTAGAATTTATGGTTAAAGACATGTTTGGTAAACTGTAATAGTAATTACATAGGAATATGTATTACAAAGAATACAAGATGTTGTAATGTAATACTTATTACTATTCATTTGTTTGGTAACAACACAAAAATAGAACCCTAAAGACAATGGAATGAAAATATTTTAAATCAAACTTAAGATATATTTTAGGAAATATCTTACTCATATATTTATATTGTCTAAAAAATAATATTTTGAAATTTAAAAAAGAGATTAGTTATTTTTTTAATGATTTTTTATTTTCATAATTGTTCTATACATAAGGAAAGTTTGTTTATTTGAAAATATATTAATTTTAGAAATTAATGCACCTACTAAGGAATAGTTGTTACAACCCCTTTAGAAAGAATAATGTTATAGACACAAACTATTGTACAACATTTTTACAAATTGCTGATGTGGCTTTAGTATTTTCCAAATAATTATTGCAAGTAAAAATGTGATGTTAGTAATAGGCTCATATTAGAACTAGTAAGAACTTGTCACATCAACAGTTTGTAAAAATGTTGTAAAATAATTTGTGTTTATAACATTACTCCTTTAGAAATGAATAGTTATTCCACATTTTAAAGAATAGATATTCATAAGAAATTACTATTCCTTGTAATAAAAGTAAAACCAAACTATTGAATAGCTAAACCATAGGAATAACTATTACATTACAGTGCCTATTACTATCTACCAAACATAGCCTAAGTAATTAAATTAATTATGTCCCAATAGATTAAGCTTTTGAGAGAATCAACAATTTAACCTACGGTACCTTTTGAAATTGAATCTTCAATATGCGATGCAGAGTGAAATGGCCTCTTAAAGGGAAGATTTCTTAGTGAATTGGCACATGTCATCGTGTTGAAAGCACACCAAGTGTATAACATAAAATCGTATCTTGAAGATGTGATTTATTTCTTGGATGAAATATGCAATTTCAACCTTGGATCTAATATGCAATAGCGAGTAGTTGAAATCTCATTTTGAAGATGAAAGTTGAAATGCCATCTTTAAAATTCAATTTCATTAATGGGCTAGTAAAAAGAAACCAATTAGCACTAAATGCTCGAAAATGTGTAAAAACACAAGAGCTATTTAGACCCCCAAATTAAAATTACGGCTCGATTGATTTTATTCTAACTTAATACTAAGTGCGGAATAGAGTAAATGCGAGCAGATAAACAAACAAGCTACTCTAACCCATAAACATTATAACACAGCAGTAAAAAGAAAGGTAAAAGAGTAGGGAAGAAGAATGCAAACACAAGATAACACGCCAATGAGTTATCGAAGAGAAAACCGAAGAACTTGGCAAAAAACCTCACCGCCGCCCTCCAAGCGGTAATCGATCCATTAGACAATCAGTTAGAACACATGGGTTAACAAGAGACCCTCCAAACCTAATCTATCCGATGTACCTAAGCCCTCCAAGCTCCTACTCTAACAAGGCTTCTTGGAACCATGTCTTGTCTAACTCTCTAGATCCCACAACAAGCACCATGTTACATCTACCATCCTAGGCTTCTTCCAATGCTTTCCAGCAGTACCAAAACCTCACTTGACACTCTAAAAGGGTGTGATAAGTGTTTGGGCTATCAAACTCTCAATGATATGGAAATGGAGAGGTAGAAGTTGAGGAAAATCCATAAGCAATTATGTAAAGGATTGTGGGTATAACAATCTCTAACTCTCAAGGTTTGTGGCTAGGGTTTTTTCTCTGAAACACTCCTCAACTTTTGTGGGTAATGTGGGTATATATAGTGTGAGTACAGAAAGTGTGTATCAGATAGCACAGTCTGGTAAAACAGAATGATTTGTGAGTGTCTCGTGGGAAGGCCTTACTCGCAAGCTACTCGTGAAACACAGTTGTCTCCATCTGTCCTGACTTTTCGCATTCCAGTCATGTGCAGGGCACATGCATCATTTTGCGGGATGCTTAATTGCGAGCTACCCGCGAAAACTCTTTTGTCTTCAATTGTTTAAGTCTTCACACTCTCTCTCTATCACACAACCCTTACAATTAAATCCCACAATAAATTCAGGGTATAAAAGATTGAATAAAATTACAATCAAATTTGGCATGGAATAAAAGCCAACAAAACACATAGTTGTAAATTACAACTATACAAGCACAATGCAAAAACTAAGAAATGAGCTCGGCCCACAACAACCCTCCAAATATATTGAACAAGAAACCTAAGGCCCAGTTTACCAACTTTGACACATTTCAACCAAACTTCTATCTACTTCAATCCAAAATATGATCATTCAATCGAAGCAATTCTCATGTCAATACGAAAACATTTTAATTCCCTTCGAAATTATCTCAAAAAAAAAAATATATATATATATATATATATATATATTCCCTCCAAAATGGGGACCAGATTATCAAGATCGAATGTAAAACAAACAGAATATCACAAAAATGAGAAAACCTTTTAAAATCGAGAAAAAAAATTATTTCAAGAAAAACTGGAAATAAATTTATTTTCTCAATGTTAAAATGTTTTCTCATCTTTGTAATAAATTTAGTCATAATATGACTAAATTTTAAAATTGAATTAAAGTTTATTCAATTCTAATTGAGACATGAAGTAGAACCCCAAAGATGCTTATGCTTGGATAAATTTAGTCAAACTAGGTCCAATTTCAAAAGTTATAGAGCAAAATATAATAATTGACAAATGTTGACCAAGTTTTACTAAGTTTGACCAATTTTAACTAACTTTAACTACTTTTATCTCAAGACCTATTATCTAATAGAAAAGATACTTGCGCCAATGTTAATATTGTCTGACTCCCTTCATACTGAGTGGTGGATCACCAAGTTCTGAACTAGCACATGATGATCACATGCCATGACTCACCTCAAAATTCAACCGTTATCAAAACTATAGTTATGTTGAAACAAATATTAATTTTTCAAAATTCAATCAAATCAAATGGTAGCTCATCAAGATTGGTTGTAGAAACATGGGGTCAGTTATAACATATAGTGGGGACTAATTCAAAATCCAATTGTTAGATCGACACAATTTTTGTGTTAATGCAAATATTTTTCAATTCCCTTTGATTCGAGTGATGGATTACCAAGAATTGAAATGGAAAGCAATGACCGCGAGCCAGCTTGCAATCATCACATGCCACTTTTCTCCTATAAAATAGTTACCACCCCCATCATTTCCATCAAGCCTCGAAGGTCTTTTGGTTTCAAATTTTCCACTTTTATCCTATAAATGGAACCCTCCCCCACATTTTTTCTACTGCTTTTTCTATTTTTCCTCTAAAGAATCATAATTTTGAAAAACTTTTCAAATACTAAAATTTTGACTTGATCTTGGTTTCTTAATCTTGATTTTGATTTCGAGTGCAATTCCCATTAACTTGAGTTTGAAGAAGTTGCAGGTTTAACTCTTTATTATGAGAGGGATGCTTTTGCTAAACATGATTGTGAATTTCTTAAAATTAACAATTTAATCAAACCAATCTTTGTACTTTGAAAGTTTTTCCCATACTTTCTCCACATTTCCTTGGTTTGCTTTAACAAAAATAATTGAGTCATTTGTAAATTGCAAGTGGCTTACATTAAAGCCTCCATGTGCTAGATTGAACCTCCACATACTTCATTTTGGTTCATCCACCTAAAGGAGTCTTAAAAAATTTCAACACTTATGATGAAAAGGAAGGAAAAGAGAGGGTCACCTTGCCTTAGACCTCTTTCAAGCTTTATCATACCGAAGGGATTAACCATTTATCATAACAAAAAATGTTAGGATAGAGACGCATTCTTTAACTAGAATGATGCAATCAAGTCTTAGAGAAACCTAAACCTTTTCATAATTTCCGAAATGAATTTCTATTCCATTGTGTCATAGTCTTTCTGCATATCAATTTTGAGAGTTATTAAACCTTGTTTCCATTTTATTTTCCCCATATCCCTATTACATTTGGGGCAATAATGGCGTTGTCTTGAATCATCCTTCTAGGGACAAAAGCTCCTTGCCATAGAGAGAGCATTTTTTGGGAGTATCCTATTAGACCTATTCATTACGATCTTAAAGATTGTCTTATACACCAAATTACACAAGCTAATCTGCTTTAAAAAATTCACTTTTGTAGCTCCCTCTATTTTTGTAATGTGAGATTGTTGTAGCATTCTCTTGTTTATGAATCCCCCCTCCCACACATGAATGGTGAAGTTTCAAAGAGTCTTTCTATCTAGGTGGTCTACATCTTTACATACGTGTCTAATTTACTGAATCGCTCTAAGACAATGCCCAAATTATTATGCCTTTCGTGAGAGTAAAGGGGGCATGCCTATTGGCTCAAGAGCTGTTAGAAAGCCCATATTACAAATTGTTTCCTTAATCCCCTTTTCTTTGGAAACTCTAATTAACTCCTTAGACTCTTCTCTTATGATACTTGGTTGCATTAGTCTTTATGCCTCTTCAAGGAATTGAATAATGCTTGTTTTAAATAAATTTTCAAAATAATTGACAATGCAACCTTTAATCTCTTCTCTTCAACCATTGTTTGGGGGTCTTTTTCAGTTGCTCGACCATGGGTTGTCCGCTAAAGGGGTGACATTGCTAGGCCCGAGTTGTGTTTGGGGAGTTGCGTCCAGAACTCAACATTGGGCCACGTGGTCCAATGGCTACCAGCATATTTTTAAGCCTACAAAACCATTAAAGCCAAAGTCTAAGAATCATGGTAATGGTTGAATAAATATATAATATGTGTTTGATATAATAGCTTTGATTAATTGTTATAATAGTAGCTGAAATGAAGTAATATGTATTTAAATGTGAAGTAATCATGTACACAATGATGTATATTTAAAGATATGGAAGCAAAGTCACTTATCTTTGTATGGTTTGTGGCTCCAGCTGTACAGCATCTATGAGCTGATAATATTCCAATAGAATGACTATAGCGACAGAGAGGCAGTTTGCCATGATAACTTCAATATTGAAGGGGAAAAATGGGTGAAACTGGAGGGAGAGAGAGTATGTCCAGCTGTGTGTAGAGACCAATTTAGCTTGCCCCTCTTATCATGCACTTAAATAAGTTTAAGCTTTAATTAATAGTTGTAATAGTAGTTGGAATAAAGTAATATATATTTAAAGGTGAAGTAATCATGTACTCCATGATGTAAATTTAAAGATATGGAAGTAGAGTCACTTATCTTTGAGGGTTTGCAGCTCCAGCTGTGTAGCATCAGTGAGCTAATAGGATTCCAGAAGAATGACTCCAATGGTAGAGAGACAGTTTGCCATGATAACTTCAAGATTGAAGGGGAAAAATGGGTGCAACTGAAGGGAGAGAGAGTATGTCTAGCTATGTGTAGAGGCTGGTTAAGCTTGCCCCTCTTATCATGCACTTAAATGAGTTTCCCCCTTGACAATGCTCTTTTACTTGTTGTGAAGTTATAAATAGTGTTGTCTTCCATGAGAAGGGTTTTTGTATGGAGTATTTGTGCCTTTTAAGAGAAGGGTTTTAAGTAAGATAGATTTGTGCCTTCCATGAGAAGGGGTTTGATATGAGATCTTAGTGCCTTCTAGGCAAAGGGCTTTAATATTAGAAGCTTATGCCTTCCATGAGAAGGGTTTTTATATGAAAGGTGAAGAAGATTATTGAGATGTGTTTATGGGCAGCCAAACAATAGGATTTCGGAGTGAGAAAGTATGAGAGTAGAGCTTAGAAGAGTTGTGGTGTTTTATATGTAATGGTGTAGTAAGTGTGTATAGGATTGTGTGAGAGAAATGGAGAACGAGATGTTTAGAGATATGGATAGCAAGATAGATGTATTTTCTGAATACAGGGAGTGAGAGAATGCGTTAAGAGAGTAATGGTGTTGTAGTGTGTTTAGCAAAGCTGCTGGCATTTTCTGCTAGAGGATGTATAAAGGCTTATGAAGGGCATTTATGAGTTAAGGGCTGAAGAGTTTAGTTCCTAATTTGGAAACTAAAAACTCAGAAGCTCAAAACTTCATTAAGAACTTAAAAAGATAATTAGGGGGAGAGAATAGAGAAGTTTATGAAAGAGATGTTTTTCACCCTAGGTGTCCTTTTGGTGTGTTAATGAGGGGTTCCATTTATAGCTAAGTTTAAGGGGGGTTCTTGGCAAATAATCTCAACCAAAATCTGTCCCAATCAGCAATGAATCTTCAGAAAATCCATCTTAAAATTTGGCCAAAAAAGGTATGTTTAGCTTTAAGGTATTCTTGATATTTTGGATAAGAGCTGTTGGGGAAAGAGCAGTAGAAAAGGAAAATATTTTAGTAAGAAAAAGATAGTTCCTTTAGATGGTTTTAGTTTTTAGATAAATGAGGAAAATTAGTAATGTCAAGGCTACTAGGTTAGTTGTTATATCTGTTCTGAAAAAGTTGTCCCAACTATTAGGAAAAACTGTGACAGCTATTATGAGATAGCTGTCACAGCTGTCATAAGACAGCTGTTGCTTGGGGTAAAAGCAGATGAGGTCAGATATCAGGCTGGTGGGATTTCAGCATTAAATGGCTAATGATGTCACTTCCAGCTAGGTGTCAAGTGCTGAACACACTGCTAGAGTTCTGCTAGAAATGTTTCCTTTTTTAGGTGTTTGTGTTTTTGGTCCAAGATTCTATTACAACACATTTTTAGTAAGTAATAAAATGATTGGTTGAAAGTTAATGAAGTTTTAGAGATTTATTCAAGGTCTCATTCTGTTGTGACATAATCTTGGTGAGCAAGAAGAGCATTTAATGCTCTGCTCTAGTAGTTGGTAGATAAATATTTGGTCTGATTGTGGCAGACAGTAGCTGGATATTGGAGATATCATGAATATATTATGTATTTGGAGATTAAAGATAGCCAATCAGATTAGGCCATGTGTTTGAGTTGGATTTTAGCTGAAAGTAGTAATGTAGATTATGTAGAATAATATAATGAAATTTCTAAATTTGTATAGGAACAGCTGGAGGTTGAATAAATAGTTATTTGTTCAGCATTTAGATGGCTGGAGTTTGTGAGTATTTGTCATATGATGAATATTAAATTTTAGGAAAAAAACAATGGGAAATCTTATCATCTTAAGTGCTATATGATAAGAGATGCTTACCATATGTTACGTGCTACACACAAACTCGTCAGAGTACAGGGAGTTGGAGAAGACAGGCCAAGCAACATGTTTCTTTTATCAACTTTAAACCACTGGAGCTTTACTGAACATACCTCTTGGCCCTCCAAACCACGACTCCCAAAGTTTCCCCAAAGAGACTCATGAGCTTAGATCATAAGCCGAAGGTGAGATGACATACCTTCGGTTTTGTTGTCATTTTGTGTAAATATGGGCTTTTGTTGGAGAAGCCGCTTTCCATGAGTGTCAGAGAGGTAATATGGACCGTGAGCTTTGATTCATTGCTTGAGCCCAATCCATATGTTGATGTTGATGATGTCATGGGTTATGAATCAAATTGATGAAGAGGAAATGTGGACCATGAATTCACCTCTTGAAGTAAAGATCTCGCAGGCCATGTGAGCCCAATCCATGAGATATAAGCTTATTTTGGGCTTTAAATAGATTTACCCAAAAAAATCAGTAATATGTCGATGTGGCATGGGTCGCCAATGAAGTAGTGCCACATGGGGCGAAAAAAGAGTCCTCAACAACCATCAATTAGTTTAGAGTTGGAGTTCAATTCCAAATGTTATTTCAATATTAACATTATAGGTTGTTTAGGCAGTTTAATGTTTTTTGCTAAAAAGTAGCAGTGGTTGTTGTGAGTCTTTTATTTTCAATTTTAGTCCTTCTTCTTTTGAAGATTACATTGTAAATTCTGGTTTGAAAACCAGTAGAGCACTTGAATAAAATCATTAGAAATGTCCCAAATTTGTCCACAGAGTTCAAGATTTCCTTAATCAAATCCACACTTATCCATTGCCTATATTGTGTTTCTTTTGTTCTCATTCAATTGCTAGCCACCATAGGTAAGGATAATAATATCCTATACGTACCAGCAAAATGGAATCATCATTATGTCGCAGAAGCCTGAAAAAAGAACACATGATGCTCTCTTTAATGGACAGAAACTAAATTGTTAGTTCCTAGGTAGTAAACATCGAATCCGCAAAGGGTTCCTTGAATCCACAAGGTAAAAAAAACTAGAATCCACCAAAGAAAATTTGACAAAACGTTTGTGTTTATTGATAATAGTCTAATTTGCCTCTGATAGCTACAAAACGTATAAAAAAAAAAAAAAAAAAAAAATCTAAAACCCTAATTCACACTAATTACACGATTAGGTGACAAAATACCAAAATTTATCGAAAGTGTCAAAATTAAGTTAAATGCAAAATCATAAACTACTAACCTTAAGGGTCATCCCAAAACAAGTGAGACCTTATTTTGACTTTTGAGTAAAAAGTTATTAAGGAAACAAACATTACTATAAACGGCAAAATCGCAGTTTTCGGGGCCTAAATGGAGGAATTTGCCATTTTCAAGGGGTACCTCATAGCAAAGCAACAACTATTGCTTAGAAGGCCGTTTCGCTTCAGCCTACCAAATTTCATGCAATTCCGACTACGTCGCCCAAATGATTTCTACTAGCGCCTTTTTACCTTGCGTGATTTTAGGCACGCTTGGGACTCCAGAAAAGCTATGGCAATCTATTCTACTTCACATTAGAGAGGTGAAAGGATTGATATGGTTTGGGCGAGTTGAGATCTTTTTAGTGTTTGTTCATGATTAGTGTTTGCTGGGTTCTATTTGTACGTTTAATTTGGTAAAGGGTTTCATTATATTGGGATTTTCAAATTGCTTTGTGTTCGGGAGGTGAGAAAGTGCAATAAGAATAGAAAAGTAAATAGAAGAAATTGTGGATTTTTTTTTTTACAACCATTTTCTTTATTTGTTTTCCTTCAATTAATTTTTTTTTCAGAATTTTTTGTTTGACGTGGAATTTTCTTTTTTATTAAAATGCTCACATGGCTTTTTTAATATTTAATTATTTGATTTTATATTATTGCTTTAGCCATGTGTGTGTCAACGAGGCAAATGGTTTGCCGTTTATTCATTTTTTGTTAATAAGTTAACGGTAGGATACAAATTGATTTCAAGTTAAAAATAACAGAGACCAAATTGACTGTTACCAAAATGTAGTGACTAAATTAACTTTTAGACCAAAATGTAGAAATCAAAATGGTTTTTACCTAAACGAAATTTAAGGACTACTTGTCCAAGATGTTATACGCCACTGATGATTGGTGTATGCCTTTGAGTTTCAAACAGAAACCCAAGAGCGATAAGAACACATGAATCCATAAGAACAAATCTGGGGAGCTTGGCACGTCAAACTGGTGTATGCCATGCCATCACACTACGACGTATGGCCATTATTAGGGATACGCTACGTAGTAGTATGGGCAAGAATCCTATAAATTTTGTAGTTTTCAAAATTAACAAATTATATACCAACTTATATTAAACCCTGACATAATACTGTTCCACTTAAATGGGCTTAGGTTTAGTTTTTACTTTTGAAATTATAGACTTTAGTTGGTTGAGAGTTTGGGATGTGATTATTATTACTTTAGCCATGTGTGTGTCAATGATGCAAATGGTTTGCCGTTTATGCATTTTTTGTTAGTAAGTTAACGGTAAGATCCAAATTGATTTCAAGTTAAAAATAATACAGACTAAATTGACTGCTACCAAAATGTAGTGACTAAATTAATTTTTACACTAAAATGTAGAGATCAAAATGGTGTTTTTACCTAAACGAAATTTAAGAACTTGTCCAAGATGTTATACGCCACTGATATGATTGGTGTATGCTTTTGAGTTTCAAACAGAAACCCAAGAGCAATAAGAACACATGAATCCATAGGAACAAATCTGGGGAGCTTGGCACGTCAAACTGGTGTATGCCATGCCATCACACTACGACGTATGGCCATTATTAGGGATACGCTTCGTTGTAGTATAGGCAAGAATCCTATAAATTTTGTAGTTTTCAAAATTAACAAATTATATACCAACTTATATTAAACCCTGACATAATACTGTTCCCCTTAAATGGGCTTAGGTTTAGTTTTTACTTTTGAAATTATAGACTTTAGTTGGTTGAGAGTTTGGGTTGTGATTATTAGTTTTTTTTTTTTTTTTTTTTTTTTTTTTTTGCTTATTAATACAGATCCTACCTTACAACTTTTTGTCTTAACTTTATTTTGAATAATCTAAACTTTTAAGTGAGTCACAGAGACTCAACTCTTTTCTCCTTTTGTCTTTTACTTTCTCTCTTTATTCCTTGCCAAATAGTAGTAAGTAGGGACTTGGTACGTAATACCTAATCTGCTCGGACAATATTTTTTTATTGTGGCTCCTATAGGGGTAAACAAATAATAAATAACGAATTCCCCACTTCTTTGCACCAAAAACAATAATAATAGGAATAAAAAAAATTAATAATAATAATATTGAAGTTTAAAAGGAAACTGATTGTAATTTACAAAAGACTTGTCAGCCACATTGTCGACTAGCTTGAGCTTCACAGTTTCACATGATCCACGTTGCTCTCATTGTAGGGTATGTTCTTTTTCTTTTATCAACCATTGTAGGGTATGCTTACATCATTCAGGTCTTCCAAAAATAATAGAAAATCAACAATAATTGTGGAGTCTTCACTTTCTTCTCTACCTAAATATCTTCACAGCTGTGTTAAAATAAAACAATTATTTAATGTTAAAAAAGGACTAGCTAACAGTCTTACACGAAAATATATAGAATAGAACTTGGGCCAGTTAGCACAACTACTGGTCTTAGTCCACGTTTAGCTCAACTAACGGTCATTGGCCCGTTTAGTATGCCCAATTGGGACTTAGAGTAGGACTCGGATTCTATAGTCCGAAACTCAGTGTTTGGTGCATAACAATATGGGCTTCTGGGATTGGAAAATGAATTGTAAAAATATTGTACTTCTTGATTTATTTTTCTGATTTGTATACGGTACTTTTTTGAAATTAAATCTGCAACATGCGATGCAGAGTGAAATGGCATCTTAAAGGGACGATTTCTTAGTGAATTGGCACATGTCACGGTGCTGAGAGCACAACAGGTCTATAACACAAACTCGTATCTTGAAGATGTGATTTATTTCTTGGATGAAATTAATGTGCAATTTCAACCTTGGATCAAATATGAAATAGCGAATAGTTGAAATCTCATTTTGAAGATGAAAGTTGAAATCCCATCTTTAAAATTCAATTTCATTAATGGGTTGGTAAAAAGATGAAATCTTAACTTCAAATACAACTGCTCCATTTGGTCCAAAAGAAACCAAATAGCACTGCGCAAAACCTAAGAAAAGATCTTGGCCCACAACAACCCTCCAAATCTCAACCTTTGGCCCAGTTTACCAACTTTGACCCATTTCAACCAAACTTCTATCTGCTTCAATCCAAAATCTGATCATTCAATCGAAGCAATTCTTATGTCAATAAGAAGACATTTTAATTCCCTCCGAAATGAGGGCAGATTGTCAAGATCGAATGTAAAACGAACAGAATATCACAAAAATGAGAAAACCTTTTAAAATTGAGAAAAAAAAATTATTTCAAGAAAAACTGGAAATAAATTTATTTTCTTAATTTTAAAATTTTATGTTAAAAGGTTTTCTCGTTTTTGTAATAAATTTAGTCATAATATGACTAAATTTTAAAATCGAATTAAAATTTATTTAATTCTAATTGAGACATGAAGTAGAACCTCAAAGACGCCTATGCTTGGATAAATTTAGTCAAACTATGTCAAATTTCAAAAGTTACAGAGAAAAATATAATAATTGACAAATGCTGACCAAGTTTTACAAGGTTTAACCAATTTTAACTAACTTTAACTACCTTTATCTCAAGACCGAATTATCTAACAGAAAAGATTCTTGTGTCAATATTAATATTTTCTGACTTCCTTCATACTGAGTGGTGGATCACCAAAATCTGAACTAGCACATGATGATCACATGCCATGACTCACCTCAAAATTCAACTGTTATCAAAACTATTGTTATGTTGAAACAAATATTTTTTAAATTTCAATCAAATCAAATGGTAGATCATCAAGATTAGTTGTAGAACGATGGGGTCAGTTATAACAAATAGTGGGGACTAGCTCAAAATCCGATTGTTAGATCGACAAAATTTTTGTGTTAATGCAAATATTTTTCAATTCCCTTTGATTCGAGTGATGGATTACCAAGAATTGAAACAGCAAGCGATGGCCGTGAGCCAGCTCGCAATCATCACATGCCACTTTTCTCCTATAAAATAGTTACCACCCCCATCAATTCCATCAAGCCTCCAAGGTTTTCTAGTTTCAAATTTTATCCTATAAATGGAACGCTCCCCACATTTTTTTTCTACTGGTTTTTCTATTTTTCTGCTAAAAAATCATAATTTTGAAAAACTTTTCAAATGCTAAAATTTTGACTTGATCTTGGTTTCTTAATCTTTATTTTGATTTCGAGTGCAATTCCATTAACTTGAGTTTGAAGAAGTTGCATGTTTAACTCTTTATTATGAGAGGGATGCTTTTGCTTAACATGATCGTGAATTTTTTAAAATTAACAATTTAATCAAACCAATCTTTGTACTTTGAAAGCTTTCCCCATACTTTCTTCGCATTTCCTTGGTTTGCTTTAACAAAAATAATTAAGTCATTCGTAAATTGCAAGTGGCTTACATTAAAGCCTCCATGGGCTAGACTGAATCTCCACATACTTCATTTTGGTTCATCCTCCTAAAGGAGTCTTAAAAGATTTTCAACACTTATGATGAAAAGGAAGGGAAAGAGATGGTCACCTTGCCTTAGACCTCTTTCAAACTTTATCATACCAAAGGGATTAACCATTTATCATAACAAAGAATGTTAGGATAAAGATGCATTCTTCAACTAGAATGATGCAATCAAGTCTCAGAGAAACCTAAACCTTTTCATTATTTCCAAAATGAATTTCTATTCCATTGTGTCATAGTCTTTCTCCATATCAATTTTTTTTTTTTTTGAGTTATTAAACCTTGTTTTCATTTTATTTTCCTCATATCCCCTATTACATTTTGTGCAATAATGGCGCTGTATTGAATCATCCTTCTAGGGACAAAAGCTCCTTGCCATAAAGTGCATTTTTTGGGAGTATCCTATTAAACCTATTCATTATAATTTTAAAGATTGTCTTATACACCAAATTACACAAGCTAATCTGCTTTAAAAAAATTCATTTTTGTAGCTCCCTCTATTTTTGTAATGAGGGATTGTTTTAGCATTCTCTTGTTTATGAATCCCCTCTTCCCCTCCCACATGTGAATGGCGAAGTTTCAAAGAGTCTTTCTATCTAGGTAGTCTACATCTTCACATACATGTCTAATTTACTGAATCGCTCTAAGACAATGCCCAAATTATTATATCTTTCGTGAGAGTAAAGGGGGCATGCCAACTGGCTCAAGAACTATTAGAAAGCCCATATTACAAATTGTTTCCTTAATCCCCTTTTCTTTGGAAACTCTAATTAACTCCTTAGACTCTTCTCTTATGATATTTGGTTGCATTAGTCTTTATGCCTCTTCATGGAATTGAAGGATGCTTGTTTTAAATAAATTTTTAAAATAATTGACAAAGCAACCTTCAATCTCTTCTCTTGGGGATATATAATTCTCATCCTTTTTTTTTCAAAAATTCTATTTTGTTCCTCCTCCTTTTTACTATTGTAGTTAAGTGGAAGAATCTTGTGTGTAAGGTCAAGCGTAGGAAGCCACTTTATTCTAAATTGTTGTCTTCTTTGGAGTTCTCACTCTTTGACTCTAGTTAGACTAATGTTTTCCCCTGTATATAGTTCCTTTATTGATTTTGTTAATTCCTTTAGCTTGAGTTGGATTGAACCAAATATGTTTTTGTTCCATCATCTTAAGTCTTGCTTGGTGGGGTTTTTTTTTTTTGTGGCAAGAATGTATTGAGGAATCTCTCTTATATCTTTTTCTCAAAATTTTGTAATGACTCTAGTCCAGGCCTCTTTAAACTTTAAAGCAGAAAGGTTTGGGTCCACCCTTTTCTCTCCCATTTGTGTCTATAGGGTTGGTGGTCTGAGGTTATGGCTTGGAGGTTTTTAACTAAGGCTGAGTAATGCTATAAGCACAAACTATTTTATAATAATTTTATAAACTGTTGATATGACAGATTCTTACTGGTTCTCATTTGGACCCATTACTAACATCATTTTTTTACTTACTAATAACCATTCGCTATATCAACTATTTGTAAAAAAAATAAATAAATAAATGTAAAATAGTTTATAACTTAAGCATTTTCTCCCAGACTTTTTTAAAGGTCATTTCTCCATTCACTATTGGCCACGGCATGATAAGTTCTCTCCCTAATATTATGCCTTACCCATCTTTTTTTTGACCAAGTGAATTTATTAAACCTAGGTCAATAAAGACAAAATTGTCAAGAAAATTACTTCAATTCACTTTTAGATGATTCAGTCACTATTTTCTTCTTGTGAAGCAACACTATTGAAATCTCTCAACCAAAACCAAGGGCCATTGACAAATTCAAAAAATTATTAGGTACTTTAAGAGTATGGTAACATGGTATTACTACGTTACCGGTTACCGTACTCCGAAAGTAGCTAAGAATTATTCTCCACAAATTCACCAATTCTTTCTAGATTTTCCCAAAAATGTTTTCTTTGTAACTTTCTTAGAGGAGCTCCGTAAACAGCAATGAGCATCCAAGCGGTATTTTAAGGGCATAAAAGCAAAAAGTAATAAGTTAATAAAACGATTGTTTTGCCCAATAATTTCAATATTAATATCTTCTTTTCAGTTTTTTTTTTTTTTTGCTGAGTATCTTCTTTTCAGTTAAAACAAAGTCCGCATGCTCTACCAATGGCAGGGACCAAAATATGGTCATAAAAACCTAATATTTTTATTTTATTTTATTTCTACTAAAGCAAAAGATTTGTCTTGTAATAAGAATATAAAATTACAAGTTGGATTCGTTTCCAAAAAAAAAAAGTAATTACAAGTGGGCTTGAGAGAGTCTACTAGGCATGAAGGTGATGAACTATCGTAGGCCAAGTCGTCCTATGACAATTCCAGTCAAGAAGGATCATGGTTCCTTGCGGGGCATGTTAAGACCCGCCTCCTAAGTCATGTTAGAAACATGTCCCTACAGTTCAGTGCTCAAGTTTACGCCTCTTGCGCTTTGCTAATCTTCTCATCCTATTCTTCTTCAATAGTTCATTTTTTTCCTTTTTTTCTTTTCAAGTGTTGGCTTCTTCAATTTCCAGTAGGCTTGGTCCTAAATTATCTGACCTTATGTGCTTTGTGGTTAATTAGGGTCCCTACCCTCATGTAGAATGGCAGCCCAACTCAAAAACTTGGCTTGAGTTGGGCCTAAACCTTCTAATATCCAAGAAAGGGTATAAGAAAACTATAGGGCCCAATTGTACAAGCATTTGTAGACCCACTTGAGATCATCAGTAACTAAAAGTTTGCTTCTTTTTCTCTTTCAGTGATCCTCTGACCAGATCATCACTAATTACATGTATCATCAAACTCATTAAGCCAAAAAGGAGGATAGAGAATATAATTATTGGACTGAGAATATGATATCACAAATCACAAACCACAAGAGAGTGGGGTCGATGTTCTGGGGATTTTGTGCTTATAGAGAGTGGAATATAATAATCACCCACTTTAACCCTTCCACCAAAAAAGAAGGTTTAAGTTATTTAGAAGGCCAAAAGATTTTGACAGATTTATTAGCCATAAACTTTTTAGGCTATCACGGGTCGAATCTTGCCGTCCCTTTTTGTTTGGCACTTTGTACGTACTACTTTGTGTCCTGCTCCTCTAATTTTTTTTTTTATATATATATAATATATAATATCGTAATAGATTAATAGTATTACCTTAAAAAAGAAGTAGAGACCAGAAATTTTTTTAGGTAAAGTGGGAAAGAGAATATCCCACGTGTACGCATACTAGAATTCCATTGTGTTTTTAATGATAAGAATGTGATTTTCTTCTTGGATGTGATTCTTGTATGATTATGAAGTTATTGTGAAGCTAAAGAACACTTAAACAGTTTTATATATAAAGGGTGAGTAACTATGAATACTCAGGCTTTGATAGAATTTCACACAATGAATGATTAGGATTTAGGACTAATATGAACTTCGATAAAATTTCACAACTATCTCTGTTACCTATTTTACAAGAAAATGAAAAAGGAAACAAAAATTAAGTGACAATTAACAGTTGCTCACCATAAGCAGATGTCATCTTAGTATTTTTTTTTTTTTTTTCTTAGAATATTTTGAAATCAATAATCAAAATATTCTAAAAAGTTAGCAACTAATAATGAATGTGACCATATCACATCAACAATTTAATAAATAAATTCTTCTAATTTTTTATTATGTGTTTAAAAAATGTGCATATTAATTTTAAGGTATAGGTATTAAAAATCATAATTCTCTTATCTTAGTTATTACTTATTAGTCCGTACTAATTTTTTTCCGTACAAGTGATTTTCATGACCTAATAATAGTTAGGTCTCAACCGGTGATGCACAGTCAATCTTTGAACAAGGATACCACCCAACCAAATGTGACTGAGGTAGGCATCTATGCCCTTTCAACTCTTATTAGGAATAATTCAAACTATTCTTCATATTTTTGTGATCAAATAGCACCTAATGAATAATATCATTTTATTTTGAGCCTTTAGGGAAGCTACAATGAGAACCTTTTTTTTATATCCAATTATTCAAGAGCTCTCCCTAATTTTGTTTAAGTACTCCCTTAGTTTGAGACATTGATTGATGTGATTGAATAGAGGAATTGCAAATATACTAATACCATACTTAGTGGCCCGTTTGGTACATGTGTTTAAAAACTGAAAATTGTTGTTTGAAAACATTTATGGAAATATGTGTGGGTGAAAAAGTGTGTGAAAATGCGTGAAATGCTGTTTAAAAACTAAAAATGGTTGTTTGGAAACACAAACCAAACACCCCCTAGAGCATCCACCGTTGGAAATTTTATCTTATTCTATTTTACCATCTCAAAAAATTACTTTATCAATTATATAATATTATTTTACAATACACTCAACATTCCAACTTTTATTTTACCATACTACACATTAAAATAATATATCTACATAATAAAATAATAATATATTATGAAGAGGGAGAGAAAATGAGACAATGGAGAGAGGATATGACTCATATGAGATCGTGCAAAAGTGCTACAGTACTGCTACAGACTGTGCAAATGAGACAATGGAGAGAGTAAAATAATAATTTTTGGATTCGCAATGCTGCTAGAGTACCATTGCAAATTTGCAATGGTACTGTAGTAATATTACAAAATTTTTTAGCTTTACAGTGCCACTGTGACCAGTTTTTGACCTTTTTTTGTGCTAAAATGGTAAATCTTAGCAAGATATTGCATTTACCATGCCAGCTGCAAATGCTCTTAGTGTACTCCTCAGCAAGAAAGAAGATGTTTTTTTCTAATTTGTTAAACTTTTTTTTTTTTTTCTCTTTTAAGGTAGATTTCCAAAACTTAGTATCCAACTTAACTATACAGAACATAGTCAGAATCACTGGAAAGTAACTTTGAAGTATATTTTTTTATTGAAAAAAATTAATAACTTTTTTTTTTGTTTGAGAATCAATAACTTTAAAATATTTTTTTTGAGAATCAATAACTTTAAAATATTGGTTAGGAGTTTTGAACCCAAAACTTTATGAGACCTTAAAAGTCATTAAATCAACCTATCATTTTTTTAATTTATTTATTAAGTGCGTTTGACTAAATTTTACATGAACAACATTTCAATCAAAGTGAGAATTTTATTTAAATTTTACAAATAATAAATCAAAATTTTTCGCTTTGATAGAATGTGAATCATTTAAATTTATTTATAGCTCAAACTTTACAAACTAAAATTTTTAATTGGCAAAAGATATTGATGTGGAGAAGCATGCTTGTGTACTATGGTCTGCACATGGGAAAAAACTTATTAAAAAAAGAAAGGATAGAGAGCTCAAAACAAATTCTCTGTGGCTGACCACATGGTAGAACTTATTATTTTGTGAACCCCTCAGCCACACAAAAATAAAAAATATGAAAGAAGATATATTTTTATATAAAAAAGAAGAAACAGTCAAAAAAATATAATAAAAAAAATAAAACCCCAAATATATAGTATTTAGTTTGGTAGCTGTTGGTTGTAGTTACCTAGGGAGGGTGGGGAATCTCTCTTTTCATCTCATCATTGACTCTCCTCTTGGGAATGCTGGCAGGAGGTGGAGGTTCATCTGGCCCTTTTTTCCCAGAATCAAGAAAAGCCCATTTGAGCTATATAACTATTATAAATTTTATTTATTATTACTAAATTCTTTTTTCTTTTTCTTTTTTTTTTTTTTTATAGGAGACACTTTCTCAGATGTTAAATTTAAACAGATAGTTGTTTGAAGATCTTTGTCTCTGTGTTTTGACACAGTTACTCCCAACGACATTCTAACCTCCCACACCTCCCTCTCATTTCCCGCTAACACACAGTTCTTCCTTTGATGGGCAAGAAGCAGCACTTAGATTGGACCTCTAAATCCATTGTTTCCTCTGGGAGTGAGAGAGTTTCTCTTTTGAGTAAGGAGGTTTGTTTTCTTCTCTTCTTCTTCTTATGGTTTTTTTGACTATTTTTTTGGTTAAAATTTGCATCTTTATTATTGTTTTTTTTTTTTTTTTCCTGATGGGGTTATATTTTTTGAGGGTCATGTCATGTTTGTTCAATTTGCTTAAACATGCCATGCCCCATATCAAGAATTTGGTTACATATACAATTGCTTTGTTATTTGATATGCTATTTTATAAGTTCTTGTAATTTGGAAGAGTTTTTATGAAAATCTTATGGTTTAGCTAACTCAATTTTTTTTAACTTGCTCTTTATATTCATTTTTCTTGAATCCTTAAGTTCCATGAGTTTACTGGTAAAAGAAAAAAAAAAGGCCACAATGTTGAATTTAATGTTTCCCATTGTGTTGTGGTTTGCATTTGATTCATAACTACCCTGCCATATTGTTTGTTTAGTTTCAGTTAATAATGGGGAGTTTTGTACACTGGGTACGACCTTTTTTAAGTACAGGAACTGGCTTTCTCAAATCCCATTTCCTTAAAATTCCACTACTTTCTTTGTTAGTTCCATGTTTTATGTGTAGCTTACCTTTTATCAGCAGACCTTGATAGTGTCTGTTTGTTTTGGAAGGAAAATACTAATCTTTTACTGTAATAAGACCATTAAAGTCCTTGTTAATTGGTATTTAAAAAAGGAAGCCAATTTGCTTTGATTTATGCAGGCAAAGAGGAAAGCAAATGAAGACCAATCAGCCGATGGACAAGCGACAGACCTTGAGCATGGTGATGCAATAGAGGTAAACGCTACTCTAGTCATTTGAACACTAAAATTTTATTCGTCTTTGATTCAAAGCTGTTTTGTCAAAATTTATAACTGTGTTTTGGTTCTTTGGTAAATGCTGCAGGCCGCAAATGTTGGATTTTCTAGAGTACTGTCACTAGTAAGTGGGAAATTTATGATGGGTTTTGATAATGTTGTAAGGATTCTCTGAAATATGTCATATTGTAAAAATCCTCATGTTTTACAGGCAAAACCAGATGCAGGGAAGCTAGTTGTTGCCACCATTGCATTGTTGATAGCATCCACATCAAGTATTCTGATTGTATGTTGATTTACTTATTGGTGGCCATGCAAGACCTCTCTTTCATTTTTACTCCCCCCCCCCCCCCATCTTAATTATCTTCTAACACAAATATAGTGAATGGATTGTTAATTTGACTGCCAAGTACCTTTTAGGATTTCTATTGGCTCACTGTCACTGAACAATGCTAAAATTAAATGTGTGTGTGTGTGTGCGCGTGCGCATGCGCGTGTGTACGTATATAAATGTTAATTACAACAAGTTTCAGAGTTTATGTGACAATATAGAATAACATTTGGTGTATCACTATAAGTCAATATATCTAACAGTATGCTTGTCAACTCCAACAACAAGAGCTTCATCGCCAAATCTTTTTCTTTTTGTTTTGAGATAAATATCTTTTTTCAATATGCTCTTCAGACATGTTGAAGATTACAATAAAAAATACAAACTTCTTGGTCATGTGGATCATTGTGGACTCAACTTCTGCTTTCTCCACAAGCCAACGGACACTAAAATTTCTCTTTCTCTGACTGTTCTCCCATTAATATCTAGGAATAAATTCTAACTCATTACTTGGTTTGTTCTTATTGCAAAACTCGTCTCTCTGAACATAATGATTCTTGTTATGCAGCCAAAATATGGTGGTATGATAATAGACATTGTATCAACAGAAATAAGAACTCCTGAACAGCAGGCAGAAGCTCTAGAAGCCATCAAGGACACCATATTGGATATTGTGCTGATAGTTGTCATCGGGTATGATATACTCTCTTGTATTTGCTGCACTAAGTTTAAATAGTTTCTTAGGACTGTAGGTTATAGGAGTGCTTTGGCTGCTGTTCTGAATCAGCGCACTCTGAGGAACACATAATATGGGTGGGTGGGACTAGTTTGGAGAAAAAATAAAATCACTGTAATCAAAATCACATAAGGCATCCATACAAATCCTTTACCGGTGGAAATGAGAAGTGAACAAACTGATATGAGTAAATAAAGTACAAACCGAAACAACATAATGATGCAATAGGATCAACTCCAAATTGGTTTTCAAAAAGATGATAGATTTTCAGAAGTACATATTTACCATACTTATTTATGAATTTTTATAAATAAAAGCATGCTCTGGCTAGAACAAAATAAATAAAAAAGTTCCATAATTTACCTTTCTTTCTTTTGGGGAAAAAAAGAGGGGGGGGGGGGGGGTGGTTAGGGTTGTGGCAGCTAGGAAACTCCGTAACTTTCATAATGCCAAAACAAGGAAGAGCTATTAATACGGTGATGCCTTCACCAAATTAGAAATACAGAGGCAAGAATCTAAATTTTCTTCCAACCAGAAATAGATAAGTACAAATTCTTAGAACTTCTAATAACCTAATTTCTTTTTCAGACTTCTCCTGCTCACATAACTATAATTTAAAGCCTAGCACCAGAAAATGAAAACATTTATAATCCAATAACCCACCAATTCAACAAGATCTCTATTAACTGCATTTCCTAGCTGTAACATGCTTTCTGCCAAATATGGATAATGTTAAGCATTGCTGAATTGGCTATCATATATGACGGCTTGAAAAGGATGATAATAATAAAATTTTTGAAATAACCATCTCAAGATTATTGTCTTTGTATCAAATTTTAAGAGCCTATGTTAGCTTATGTTGTTTAATGATAATTGACTGTGGTTTTTTTAGTTCACTGTGCACAGCACTTCGAGCATGGTTGTTTGCTTCTGCTAGTGAAAGAGTTGTAGCTCGTTTGAGAAAGGACTTATTCAGTCACCTTATCAATCAGGTTAGATCCATTAGTTCTCGAACTTGTAAAACTGGAACGCTCCCTGTGAGATAAAAATACACAGAATTGCAAAAGGACATATAGAAACTTACACAATGTATATCCATTTCTAAACCACTGTACGGTTGGTCTTTTGGGTTTTATATCAATATAATCATGCTGGAAGCATATTCAAACTGTGAATAACTTCTTTAGTGTGAGAGCTGTATTAGGAACAATGGAAGTCAATAATTATCAAGTTACTATAATTATCTTATTAGTATTGCTGTGGAACTCTAAATACCATTTGGTGCGGTTGATGCTGCATGGTTCAATAGGAAATAGCATTCTTTGATGTTACCCGAACGGGGGAACTACTAAGCAGGCTATCTGAAGACACACAAATCATAAAGAATGCAGCCACTACCAATCTTTCTGAGGCACTCCGAAATCTAACAACCGCATTTATCGGCATTGGCTTCATGTTCTCATCTTCATGGAAATTAACATGTAAGTGATTTTATTTTCTTTGAGTAATGCTCATTTAGTCTAGTGATTATTTTTCTTATTGTATGCTTCTTCCTGTTTAGTGTTGGCTTTGGCCGTAGTGCCAATCATTTCGGTTGCTGTACGAAAATTTGGGCGCTATCTTCGTGAACTTTCACATTCAACTCAAGCTGCAGCTGCAGTATCTGCCTCAATTGCGGAGGTTTGTAAGCAAAATATGAACGTTATATTGCTATTTATCAATTTTTTAATTGCTTAATGCATGGCACCGGAAACCATCCATTTTTTATATTTTTGGATTCCTATTGCGTAAATAGTTGTTTTTGGAAGAATACAAAGTGGCAAAAAGGAAGTCAGAATGGAAGTTTGAGAGTTTAGATTTAAGATTTGATGAATTGCATGGAAAAGGTAGTTTGAAGGAGAGGGAGAAGGATATTTAAAACTTGCTAAGCCTAAGATAAGGGGAAGGAAAAGCAAAGACTTTACTTTGTTAATTGCGTCAAAGAGTTATATTAAGGGAACACTATATTAAGGAAAGATATAGGAGCTACCTTTTTATCATTTTTTAATAAGTAACGAAGGATATAGGAGCTACTTAGATGTATTCTTGAATTCAATCCACGGAGGGAATTGGGAGCAATTTCCAATTTAACTCCATTGAGATAGAAATCATAGGTTCACAAGAAGAGTTATAATAGTTGAGGTAACTAATAATTAAAGAAGATGAAAATAGGAAAGAAGTTAACTCATAAGAAATTCTGAACTGATTTGCATGGATTCTTTGTACTTTTACCCTATGCAATTTGTTAATAATATTTAGTTTTATACGAGTTAAACAGGCAAGTAACTCATTATTAGGAAAGTTGTTACTCAATTTTTTTTAATTGTAACTTGTTTGTTTTTCCTGTGCAATATTGATTTTTAGGAATCTTTTGGGGCCATTCGGACGGTCAGATCTTTTGCTCAAGAAGCTTATGCAGTCTCTAATTACTCAGAAAAAGTTGATGAGACACTGAACCTTGGTCTGAGACAAGCTGTGAGTGTCTTGATTAGTTTATCTCTCTCTCTCTCTCTCTCTCTCTCTCTCTCTCTCTCTCATTGGAAGCTGTGAGTGCATTTCCTAGTTATGAATATTTTAGAAAAATCCTAAAGCTTTTAAGGCTTGCCTTTTCTGATACAGAGAGTAGTTGGTCTATTTTTTGGAGGGCTAAATGCAGCATCAACATTATCTGTCATCGTAGTGGTGGTTTATGGAGCTTACTTGACAATAATAGGCACCATGACTGCAGGCTCTCTTACATCCTTCATTCTTTATAGCCTTACAGGTGCCTCCCTCATTGTTTATACCCTGTAAATTGTACCTGTAAGGGACAAAACGTTTTCAAATTTAGTTTTGAAGCTGGGGAAATTTTTTTTTAATTCTTAGCCTCTTAAGACTTAAGAGGCCGTTCCAGTAATCCAGTTTGATAAACAGTAACGTGAATTGTGTTTCTGCTCTGCTTTGAAAAAGGTGATAATCACCGTATCTGAATATTATGGGTTATGATAAACCAATCTTCTAAGCCAAACCCTTCATGTTTTCAATATCATTGTTTTTGTTGCCTGTGACTGCCTCTTTTATTTCTTTCTTTGAAAGCTTTATAGCTACTAAAAATTTACAAAATTGTGAAATTTCTGTGTCTGCAGTTGGATCCTCAGTATCCTCTTTATCAGGATTGTATACAACAGCAATGAAAGCTGCAGGAGCAAGCAGGAGAGTTTTTCAGCTCCTGGATCGTGTCTCATCCATGCCAACAGCAGGAGATAAGTGCCCCATAGGGTCAGTTACTTTACATCCCCCACCCCTCTCCCTGGGGGTCCCTTTCCCTCTCTTTTACACACCATAACCCTTGATTTGGGAAATAATACCTTAAAAATTACTATTAATCATCTATTTACTCTGATACATTCTTACACTTAAAAGCAGTAGACCATTGGGCAATAAGTACACTATCTCATATTTTCATTCTCCAGTTGAGATTAAAGTTAAATTCTTATCTGTACTGTTGTGGCTTTGATGGCAGAGATCCAGATGGAGATGTGGAATTAGATGATGTCTGGTTTGCTTACCCTTCTCGCCCAAGTCATATGGTTCTCAAGGTAGCGGTTTTTCTTAATTACATTATGCTGCGAACTTGAAAATGATGAGCACTAATACTAAGAAATGTTTTCTTGCCAACAAGATGATGTCATCAATTTACCTATGTACTTTGACTGTGTTAATGTAACATTAATTCTAAGATTCAATTTGACTCTTGTTTGTTGCCCTGAAGTCTTTCTTTGGCTTGAGTTGTGAAAGAATTTATCTTCTTTGTATGTCTTTCCTACCTAATGGGTCATTAACATTTGAACCCATGTAAGAACTTTCTTAGCATAGTATGAGTGTTTTTATCATTTTCTTCATGTATCAACATTGGAATAGTAAGCATACAAGACTTCTAACATTTTTAACCTTGTGACTTTATCTACAACCATTGTTTCAATTGCAGGGTATAACATTAAAACTGAGGCCTGGTTCAAAAGTTGCTCTTGTTGGTCCAAGTGGTGGTGGAAAAGTAATGTTATTATCCTTATCATTTTCATTTTTTCCCCTCTTGGTGGTCTTTCAACGATTAGAGCATGTCTAAGGCTCTAAAATCATCATTTTTTCCTCTTTGTCAAATGAGTACAGCAAATTTGACTTGTGTAGAATGTTAAAATTATTTAATTTTGTATTGCAGACGACAATAGCCAACTTAATTGAGAGGTTCTACGACCCTCTCAAGGGAAAGATTTTGCTAAATGGGGTTCCCCTGGTAGAAATATCACATGAGTATCTTCACAGCAAGGTAATTTTAGTTCCAAAATAATTTTCTGCTTATGATATAGCAGGATTTGGTAGAGAGGCTTAGCTCCTCTAAAATCCCCTGTAAAATAGCCTGTGGATCAGAGTTGATAATATTAGAATCACGAGATTTCTTTGACACCCTACTTTTCTATACTTTTCAGATAAGTATTGTGAGCCAGGAGCCCGTTCTTTTCAATTGTTCTGTGGAAGAAAACATTGCCTACGGGTTCAATGGAAATGCTAGCTCAACTGATATAGAAACTGTAGCTGTGAGTTTCAATCATTTTTTTTTCATTCCTTGTGAACAAATGAACATCTTCTATTTTTATTTACTCTATTTTTGTATACTGATAAAGTGATAAATATTTCAGAAAATGGCTAATGCACATGAATTCATAGAAAAGTTTCCAGAAAAGTATAAAACTGTTGTTGGAGAACGTGGATTGAGGCTGTCAGGAGGCCAGAAACAACGAGTAGCAATTGCAAGAGCACTCCTAATGAATCCAAGGGTTTTGCTATTGGATGAAGCCACTAGTGCTCTAGATGCTGAGAGTGAATACCTTGTTCAGGTGAGATCAGCAGATTTAAGTAAATCATCCATTTGGACAGTACTAACTTTACTTTTGCAGGACATAGAGAGTTTTTGATGTCCAAAATATCCAAGCTTTGGTTCTTTTTGTTAATTATTTGTGTCTTATCAAACAATAGCAAATGAAAAAATACCTTTCATTAGAAAATAACATCAAGAAAGAAGAAAAATTATTAGGCTATCCTGACCTTTCAACTTGCATTCCAATGTCACAATGATGGTTGTAAATAATCCAACAGTCACTGGGACAACTAGTGACTCAAAATAAGTTTTAAGGTAGTCTTTGTCTAATTGAGGATCCATAACTAACCCCAGCAATTCAGGACAAAAGGAATAATCTGACAGTCACTGGGACAGCAATTTTGTTATTGTTTTTGTCATCAGTGTCTCACTGAATTCTATCCACAATTGCCCAGCACCTTTGGAAATTTGATTGAGCTGAGGTAACTTGGCTTAAAGATGGACTTACCTCAAAACAATCCCATCATCCATGGGCAACTTGTTAAAGCTTCAAACTTTTTTAAGCATACGAGGCAGAATAGAGGTAGGACTAATATTTATGCAAAGCTTGGTGAATTGAAGTCCTTTAGCTGATGGACTAATATATGTGCAATGTTAGGTCAATAGAAGACTTTTAATTGTAGGATTTATGTTTGTGCAAAGTTAGTGATGCGATTTGGTGTAACGTGAAGCACTTTAAGATGTTCAAAATTGAACATTCTCTCTGCTTTTATATTTTATATTAGATTAGATATTTGATTCTGTAAGATTCAAAGTCTCTTATAGCTTTCCCCTCTAAAGCACCACCAGTTTCTTCCTGCCCAACCATTCATCATTGTTGCTGTTCTTCTAGCATACCCCTCCACTTTCTCCTTTTGGATTTACCTACTATCCAGTCTCATCAAGAAAATAAAAATGCATTCTGTGCCAATGACATGTAGCAAGAATGATTTATATAGTGTGAGCATTGAACTTGTTCCCAATAATGCTATAAGTTGCATGCTCGAAGCTACTCCTTGCCATTGGCCTTTCATTACAAAATATACAGTTGTTGTACATTGGAAAGCATTGCTTTAAGTTGACGGTGCCAAGGAGTAATTATAGGTATTAAACCACATTTCATTTCTCTCCTATAAGGGAGAAAAAGAAGAAGAAAATTCAGGGAAAGAAGAGAGAGAACAGAGCTACAAAATATGCTGATTTTGTCTGCCTATAATTCAAAGTTTTATTTCGTTCATTATCAAACATATTAACCAATTCTCATGCAACCTATATAGGATGCCATGGATTCTCTGATGCGGGGAAGGACTGTTCTTGTCATAGCACACCGGCTTTCAACTGTCCAAAGTGCAGACACTGTTGCAGTTATATCAGATGGTCAGATAGCCGAAAGTGGCACCCATGATGAGCTACTCAGCCAGGATGGAATTTACACTGCATTAGTGAGGCGCCAATTACAAGTCCCCAAAACTGAACTGTAGTCTAAGACTACAAAACTCAGTTAGAAGTGAGTTCACTTGTGATTGGAATTCCCATACTGGCTTCTCCTATGTAATGACTTGTCTTTGAATTCATAAATGTTCTTGTTTTAAAAGATTATGAAGACCTTTTTGTACTTAATCTTACAACATGTATAGAAACCTTGTTACTTTCCAGATTTGATATCCAGATTGCTCCAAGAGTCGTTTGGTCAAAAAATGTGATTTTCTTAAACAATTAAGGAATACTGGTGGCCCTAACACATATGCTGACACTATCAACTTGGCTTGAATACGCAGCTGATTCAAATTGGTGGTTGCCGATTTGTATTGCATAATTTTAACTATCATTGTGTATGTCTATGTCATACTCTATCCTAACTTATGGGTATATTCTACTTTTATTTTCTTGTGAAAGAAAAAAAAATTATTAATCCTAAATTTAGAAGGGCATTAAAATGTATATACCCTTCGGAATAATCCATTTGTGTGTGTGTGGGTATATATAAGTGATTAACATTCAAGCAAGCATCAATTTTTTTATGATAGATTAAAGAGTGTAAAGTGGTGGGCCTTGCTTGTAGTGTTGGGCTGCCTCCTGCTGCACTAGGTCCAAGTTTTCTGGATAAGAGAGTTGGGACCGGTCTAACTGCAACTCAGTTTAGTCCGGTTTGTGCGCGAACTATGCCTTGTTTGCCGGGAGCATGTTTGTGGAAGGCAGAGCTGTTTCAAATAAGTTGTGGCAGACAGACATGGTAATAATAACAAAATAAAATATCCTGGCTACTTAATAGAAAATGACCAAATGATCCCTATTCAAGAAACATAGGGTCCGTTTGGATACAGTTGAAAACTGAAAACTGAAACTGAAAACTGAAAAACATTGTAACAAAATAATTTTTAAATGTGTGAATAGTATCGTGGGACCTATTTTTAATGAAAAAGTTGCTGAAAAGTGAAATTTGTGGGTCCGTGAACAATACACGATGTGCTGTGATTGGCTGAAATAAATTGAAAAAGTCAAAATTTGCGGTTACTGTTCATTAAACAGTACATGAACAGTAACCGCAACACTCAAAATGCTCAAAAACGCGTGAAAAAAAAAAAAAAAAAAATCGCAGACGCAAACGCCCCATCCAAACGCCCTCATAATCACAGTAATAATAATTACTTTTACAAAAAGAACAAATGGAACAAATGGTAATATATGTGGGTTAATCAAAAGAGAAAGAGGTCAAATTAAATATGATCCGCAGGAGCAAAACCAAAGAGGAAAAGAATGTTTCTTCTCAACGCAATTAACCTCCCAGGGAAGTCCTGCCGTGGAAATTAACTACCTTGAGGGAAACGGACCTAAATGGTTGATGCACAAAGGGCTCCTTTTGGTTTTGACAAACAGCAGGATTTTGTGAGGGAGAAAAGGAATCAATCTATTGGTGCATGCCTGCCATTCTAACTCTCTATCTATTTTCTTTTTGGTTTTTCTCTTTTCTTTTTTTCCCTCACACTCGTTTCTTTCTGTTTCCTGGTATATCTTTTCGAATTCCTATTCCTTCGTTATGGTTCCTGTCCTTTGTTGTCCCCCCCTTTTTGTTTACGGCAAGGGTCTCTTTTTATAGTGTCTGCCGTGACCGGATTTTACTGTTTTAGCCCTTAACCTCATTTGTCTGGTCTGGGTGTACTTGCCGACCACCACTGGTCTGTCTGTATGCCACCCCCCATCACCAAACAAAGAAGGTTATTTTGTTTGTTTGTCTGCCGTGACACCCTTTCCTGCTACGGTCTAGGTTCTTTCTCTCTCCCTATCCCTCATGGCACGCACCTAGTGGTTCCAACTCAGCTTGCTTCTTTTGGGTAGTATGTCATCCCAGCAAGACACTTCCCCCAAAAGAGCCTGAATAGGAACCTCAAAAATAGATTTTTCCTCTCTCCCCACCACCGAACCATACCCTCTTCAGGTTCTTCTCATTCTGCAATCTTGTGCATAAAACTTCAATGTGCTCAAGAGCATCAGACTTGGATCGTAAGAGAATGACCTAAGTGTATCTGGTGAAGTTGTCTACCACAACCATGATGTATCTCTTACCACCAAGAGACTCGGTTCTAGTTGGACCCATAAGATCCAAATGTAGGAGCTCCAATGGCCTAGATGTAGCTGATGTCTGAGTGCTTGGATGCTTAGCTTTTGTCTGTTTTCCAAGTTGACATGGTCCACACACCACATTGTTCATTCTACTAAGTTTCGGTATTCCCAAGACTGATTCATGCTTAGATACAATAGAAAGATGTTTGTAACTAGCATATCCCATCCGTTGATGCCATAAATCTTCATTTGGCAAATGAATGCTGTTGCACACAATATCAGCATCAGGAACCAATCCATAACAGTTGTCTAAGGTGCGAACACCACTTATGAGGTTCTTTCCAGACTCATCCATGACAAGACATTTTCCCTTTGAGAAAAGCACCATGAAGTATTGATCACATATCTGACTTATTCTTAACAAGTTCACCCTTAGACCTTCTACATAAAGGACATTTGCAATATCTGGCAGTCCAGGTAGAGAAATAATTCCCTTTCCTTTAATTTGAGATTTGCTCCCATCACCGAAAGTGACATTGCCACCCTTTTTAGACTAGAAGGTCTTGAAGAGAGATCTGTCTCCAGTCATATGTCTTGAGCAACCGTTGTCGAGGTACCACAAGCATGTGTCCATAACTTTAAATGCAGATTTCATCATAAAACACACTTCATATTTAGATGACAGATCAGTGGGAATGGTGCTTTCTCTCATCTGCCTTTTTCGAGCTAAGCCTTTAATGTTTACTCTTCTCAGACGAACTCCTTTGCACATTTTCATTCTGAAACAGTCTAGTTTCTTCTTAGCCAAACTGAGATCCTTTTCCATAGCCATCATAGGAGAATTCAAATAACTTTTAGACTTGTATTTTCTAAAATACTCAATCAAAAAGAGATTAGAAAAACAAGATATATTTGAAAACATAGATCTCTTCAAGCTGGTTACAGTCATGACAACAGGGGTCAATGGATCAACACAGCAAAGATTAAACCATAATCAGAGTGTGTCTGCTCTGATACCACTTGATAGGCCACAAACTGAATGACCCCTTGTGATAGAAATTAATTAATTAATTAGCCAAGTTATTAATTAATCAATTTATCATGCAAACGCGTGGTAGCACAAACAAATCACCAATAAACTAAATATGCAGCGGAAAATAAATAACACGGTGATTTGTTTACGAATGGAGAAAACCTAACGGTAAAAACCCCACCGGATGATTTTCAGATCACCACTCCCAAAACTCCACTATTATCACAACAAGCGGTTACAAGTAAAGGAATCCCAATACCTTACCAACCTACAGTTGAACCCTTATCTCAATACCCAATTGGACTTGTTCTGTAGTGACAGTTCCCCTTTCAGATGCGCGACTCCCAGTACGTGACTAACCAATTACGCAGATCCCAGTATGCGACTTCAATCACCAACTAAGAAGGTTGTTGGTTGCAAAGTTCTTCAATTCATCCAAACGATGAAGATCAAGAAGATGCTTGGTCACAAAACCCTACGGTGCACATACACAGCAACTTCTTCAAGAGAAAGAGATGAACTAGGGCAAGAACTTCGTCTCCGGTCACAATTTGCTTGAACAGAGTTTGCTCAAAGCTTATGAAACTTATGAACACTTTGACGGCCCTTAAACTGATCCTTTTATATGTCTAGGGTTAGGAGAAAAGAAAACCCAAAGACACATTCACGGATCCCAAGAATATCAGATTGAAATTCTGAAAATCTTAAACCTCGACAGATAACAGGTGTCGAGCACACCGAATGTAGAACAGCTTCCTTAAGCTCGATAGATGTAGCTGTCGAGTTTTAATGATTTTGCACTCTGAACTTGTTTTCTTGAACAGACTTGAAAGTTTCAATACTTGATCTTGAAACAAAGTTTCTTGAAGTATTTAAAACATCCAAAATCTACCCAAATACAAGTAAAGTGCGTTTTGTCAAAGGATAAGCCAATTATATAAAATCATGACATATGTTCTTAACAAGTGAAACACATATGTCCTAACAATTTTTTCTCTCTGGAATCTGAAATTTTTCACTAAAAATTGCTGGAATTGGCCGGATCTGGCTAAATCCCACTAAATCTAGCCGGATCTGGTCGAGATCTCGCCGGATCTGGCTTGATTTTGCAGGATTTGGCCGGATTTATATACAACTCCGGTCGGGTTCGGGTTGATCGGGTTTTGGAGAAGCAAACCTGCCACTCGACCCACCGATGTCTGTTCTTCAGAATGGAAACCCGCCGCCGACCGACTGGACCTTCGGTTCGAGCCAAAATCAGGTCGGCGTCGGGCGGTTTGGCCTGGTTGTCGGGCTCCGATCGGGTCGAGCCAACCCTACCCATGGGTATGCTATTTCTCTCTTTCCAGGCTTCTTTAAGCCTATTTTCCTCCTCAAGGCCCATTTGTTTATTTCATGGGTCAGTGATCCATTATTTCTGCCACTTGGGCCTAATGGTTTTGCCATCTGTTTGCCAACCCTTTGCTTCCCTTGTTGCTGGGCTTTCTTCTTTCTACTTGGATTCTCAAAAATAACCCTCAACAAAGAGTAATGCTACAATCATAATATTTTTCATAATAATTGAGTTAACAATTTTTGCTGATTTTTATACATTTTTTTTTATCTACCATTAACAATTAGCCACTTTAACAGTTATAAAATATTTTGTAAACTTTTTGTAATTCTAGAGTTATATATACAAGACATTAGAATTTTTAGGAAATAGTTAAGTCATGCACTCTTCACATACATATACAGTTTGGGACAATTAGTCATTTAACAATTGTGAAATATTTTGTAATACTTTCTGTAATTCTAGAGTTATATATACAAGACATTAGTTTCTAATATATATAAGACATTAGAGTTTTTAGAAAGAGTGGTGGTTATTACACACCACCAAAGGCAACTAAAATCGTGACTTCAAGTAACGATTTCTAGTTGCTTTTGGGGGTGTGTAAAATAGTGTGTGCAACAAGTTAGAAATCGTGACTTCAATTTCTTTTGTGGAGTGTGTATAAAATAATTTGTGTGTGGCAAATTTAACTCTTTTAGGAAATAGTCAAGTCATGCACTCTTCACATACACATGCAGTTGTTTGGGACTTCTTCCCCCTCCTGGGTAAGTTTCACATGCACCAATGAGAATTGAACCCACAACCTCAAACAAGGGGGTAGATACCATTTGATTTGAGCTAGAGTTCATTAACACTATTTAGATCATACTAGGGGTGTACCTTATCTATATAGAGTAATGCTAAAAACATTTTTTACAATATTTTTACGAACTTTTGATGTGACAAATTCTTACTAGTTCTCTTTTAGACCCATTAGTTACATCCCTTTTTTTATTTACCAATAACTACTCATCAAATAAAGTTTATAGCTCTAGCATTTATTATTGCTACGCTTCTGTTAAACAACATTAGTAGAAAATTTCGGTCCACTTTAGTCTATTTCGGTCAACTTCAATCCATTCCCCCCCCCCCCCCTTCCCCTCCTTTTCCCTTTTTTAGAATAAAAGAGAGTGCCTCTATAAATTATAAAGTCCTAGCTGTAAGATAAAATTTGTGAAACTAAAAATTCCTTAACAAAAGGATGCTATAAATTATTTTGCATATATTTTTCCTTTTATTTCGTATTTCATTTTTCACCAGAAGTTGAAGACTTCACTTTTGTGAATTCCATTTGCAATAGAAAGTATAATATATAAAATTGATTTTTGGCATATGTTAAGGTAACATATTTTTTGTATGGGAGTGGGATTATTGTGTTTTTCGTATAAAATAGAATCACTTATGGGCCTCTTACATAGTAGTGGCTTTGTGGCAATATGATTTCTTGAAATGAAATTTTCATACTAAGCAAGAACTAAAGTCAATAATCATAGACTTTCACACTCATTCATTATGTAGGCTCATATCATGAATTTCATCAAAAGAATATCCATGGAGTCAAAGCCAGCATCAACAGAGCAGCTACTTCCCGCATTATGTACGCTGATAATATCATCTTGTTCTCTAAAGCCACTAGAAAAGATGCATCGACTCTATTGGAATGTTTGGAAAAATACTGCCACTGGTCTGGGGAGAAGCTAAACAACAGTAAATCCGGAATCTTCTTCTCCAAATATACTCAAAAGCAAAAAGCAAGAGCCATAAAACACATTTTCTGAATGATGAGTATCAAGAAAGATGCAGTTTATCTAGGGGCACCCATGTTTCTATCTAAGTCCCCTTCCAAGGACCTTAGTTTTCACTAACCAAGCTTGAAAAAAGACTATCAGGATGGAGAAGTAAAACTTTGTCTTGGGCGAGAGATGCACTCTCATCAACTCTGTTGCTCATACCATTCCTAAATATACCATCTCCTCATTCAAAGTCCCTATCTCTGTCTGTGACAAGCTTGATGCGCTCACAAGAAAATTCTGGTGGAAGCCTAAGGAGAAGGATGGAAAGTTTTTAGCTTGGAGAGCTTGGGAGTTGGGATAAGCTCTGTGCTTCAAAAGCTACAGGAGGCCTAGGCTTTAAAAGGGCCAAGTATAACAATAATGCTCTACTTTCAAAATTAGCCTGGATGGTCACCTCCAAGCAGGACAACCACTTGTGGGTACCATGGCTGCCAACATTCAAACCCAAGCCCAAAAATGAGGCATCAGCTTCCTCCCATCTTATGGTTTCTCAGCTCATTGACCATGCTCAACATGCTTGGAGATCCAATATGGTTCTTGAGCTTTTCGATCATGAATCAGCTAAGGCTATCCTATCCATCCCTATTCCTATTAGGTCCAAGCCAGACAAGTTTTGATTTGGACACCAAACTCCAAAGGTGTTTTCACTATCAAGTCTGCCTATCGAGTTGAGAGTGAGATTACTTCCATAACCCCTCCCACAGGCAATCCCTTGGAAAAGAAACTTTGGAAGGCTAGAGCACCAGAAAAATTGAAGATGTTCTTATGGAGATTGGGTAACAACGTTCTCCCCACCAAAGAAAATCTCATGCAAAGAATGCCGATCTAAGATTCTTGTTGTGAACTTTGCAAACAAGTTGAATCCTTTGTTCATCTCTTCGTAACTTGTCCTATCGCCAGAGCCCTCCGGTACACCTGTTGTTGGGGCTTCAATCCTGAAGAACACCAACTAGCTACCCCTGAAAGTATCATCAAGCTAGTTTTTGAGCCTCCCAAAGCCTCTACTGCCCCGATGAAGATGTATGGCTCATATCCCTCCAAATGGCTTTTATTCTTGATGAAATACGGTGTGTTAGAAACCAATCTTTTCACCAGGGGATCCATACTGAAATCCAGGAAGCTATCAAACAGATCCATCGGAAGTTTGCTGAATTTAGAAATCTAACGAGCTCAGAACATCCGCAGACAATACTGACGCTGCTATAGTATGGGCAAAGCTGATCCCAGCCCGCTCCCCTATCATCGCAGAAGCAAGCGCTATCCTATGGGCTGTGCAGTTGGCTAATTATGAAAATTGAAGCCATATTATCTTCAAGTGTGACGCTAAAGCCTGCTTTGACCCCCTCCTGAATGGTCTATAGTAATGTGATTTGTATTATTTTAAGTTTGAAAGAGTCTTTTGTTTCTTGTTCCTTTCGCTGGACTAGTAGGCTTTGTAAACTTGCTGCTCGTAAAGCAGCTAGGATTTGTCTTTCGTCTACATCTTTTTGCTTTTTCGTCTGCGTCTTTTTGCTTTCATTACCACAGCCTGCCTGAAACTCTCTTGGAGGTTTGTATGGCAGATGTCAGTCTTTGTTAGTCTTTTCCTCTTTCAATAAAGATTGAAGTTTATCTATATATTGAAGTTTATCTATATATATATATATCATTTTGCCTTCTCCTTATCTCCTTATGGCCCTTGTCTGGTTTGCTACTACTAATATTTGTATTTCTCTGTTGATCGATCAATGATATCAAATAATGTTTCAAATATATACTACTACTACTACTTGTTTCAGATCAGCATTCTATAATTATTTGTTCAATAAGATCGATTCCATGCTTTTGAGAAGGCACATAACATGGATCCAAATAAATTAACTGCTCATACTGACATTCCGCCAAAATTTCCAACACATTTGGATTTTTAAGTTCCAAAATTAAATGAGAATCACAAGTCTGTAACTGAGCATCACATCACAGCTTCAGCTATCTCTTGACAAAGGTCTCTCATACTAAATGTTAATTTTATAAAAATAAAAATAAAAAGAACGCTTCAACGGATCATCAAGCCTTGCATTGCCTGTGACCCATCTTCAGTGATCCTGTTGGCTTGAATGGTGCTGATGACGCTTGCAATATTACCCTAAAAACATAATTGTCATGAAATTAGAAGCTTGATGAATAGAATATAGTGGTGTTATATCTAATCATTATCTGATAAACAATTTACGTCAATAATCAGAAAAGAATGTCCAATTAGTGAACATAAAATCCAGAGAGAATCAGATCAGCAGAGAAAACCCAACAACTTTCACAAATCTCTCATTTTATTGACAGACTAAACTTTCTCCAAGACCAACATTAATTTTCTTTACTAGCCAGAAGCCAAATAGATATTTACTATATATTGATATAATACTCTTTCTGGAAAGTAAATAACAAAGGGTGCATATTTATTTCAAAGAAAATGGGGGAAGTTCTTTACCCTCCATGTTGAAAGCTTTGATTTAAGTGTTTGCCACTGATTCTGCCCAAAAACACGCTCAGTACAACGGCTGCCACGAATCAGTAAAAGAACAAGAAATTGACATCGGTTATAAGCTATGTACCATACATAAACACCTAAGAACTGAAATCAGATCTTACTATAATCAAAGCTACACCACAAAGAGATATGGACTCACCTCACAATAACAACTTGATTCATCTGGTCCATTTTACAGTCAATTAACTTGGCACTTATCGCCTTAACCACCCATAATTCCACCTCATCATCATTGATCTGCAACTTAAATCAATTAAAATAAATGCAACAGGACAATAACAAAACCAACAAATGCAGAACAGTAAAGTAAATTTACCCTCAGTGTATCTCTGATGAGAGCATATGGAATCTGGCCAGATTCATCTGAAGCAAGATCCACCAATGACATTAATCGCATCTTCGTGATACAGTCTTCATGGACAAGACCTAGACCATTGCAAGGCGCATAAGTTATTAAAGGTGAAGAAGGCTTGGCTCATTTAAAATCACATAATACAGAAAATTTACCATAGCTTTTAAGTGAAGTAGAATTTGCAGCCTGAAACTCCAAATAGGCATCAAGTCTCTGAGTCAGAAAGATCTTCAGAAGCTGATACACCGATGCATATTTAGCATCCTTCTCCAACTGCCCCACAGCAGGCATATCTAGCAAATCACACTGCAACATAGATAAAAATTCATTTCCACATTTCTAAAATCTGGAGCAAAATCTAGGCAAAAGAAATAAAAAATACTGAAGACATGCATATATTGATGCACTTAGACAAAGGCAAAAGTGAACTTCAGTGTGGCCAAAAAGCATACAAACTGCATTAAAGTTAACACCAAAATTGGTCACATTCTTCCAAAAGTAAGACATCACACAACCCAAGTTTCTCCATCTAAGAACAAGAAAAGGATGGAAAAACAATAAGTGATTCAGCATTGCATTTTCTCAAGTTAACCTTGAGAACAATTACTAGTTAAATAGATTCATTAGATTGCTGCTATGGCTATTTTGTTAAGATGTGCTCAGTTATTCACAGTTCACCTCACACCATTACATTATAAGACCATAAAACATTCTACAGTCTCCCCCTCCCCTCAATTATACAATAAATAAGGTTTTTTTGGGTTCACTTAATACACAAAAAGATACAAAATTTTCATTTCTCTGAACGCTCAAAGAAAAAGAGAGAGTCGGGCACCATTATATCATTTAAAACAATCTTACATAAACTATTGAGACCAAAAAGGAAGATATTTTAGCATAATTATAAAGGAACTTATATAGTATACAATACTTTTCTTTTTTTTTTGATAGGTTATAGTATACAATACTATTACAATGTTAGTAGAACAAAATAGTATTAATACAGAGAAGCCCAGAAATGTTAAGCAGCATACTTAGTCATAGTAGCCAATAAAGTCATTTAGTTCCATAAGATGATACCTGAAACATGTCAGGTGCCTTCACAAATTCCACAATTGTGCGCACAGCTTCCTCCTTGGCTTCACTCATTATATGTGCATCTTCACCAGAAAAAGTTGCTAAGTATTTGGTCAGGAATTTGAAGGACTCCTTTCCAGAGCTGAAATTATTTAACAAAAAAAAAAGTTAATAATGACATGCATAGACAATAAGAATCCTTTTTATTAGGTCGGTACTTAGTGATAACTTGAAACCACAAGAACGTTTCCCATCCAAGGAAGACAAAGATAAATAATTTCAGTTTTGGGTAAGAGAAACCCTTCCCATCATACCTTTTATTTTCTTTCAAAACATTAGATATGGTCAGAAAAAGGTCCCGCTGATCCGAGATCCCAATACCCCACTCTTTGAGGAAGCTATCAATCTTTCTGAATGAAGGTACGATATGTTCAGTGGCTTTCCCATTGAGTGCCAAATTTAGGGCATTCATGTAAACATGGAACCGGCTGTATGGATTCCCCAGTAGATTGTACAGGTTGAACACACTATAGAGAAAACATATATATTAATTAGACAGTGTCATCGAAACCTTAAAATTAAAACTACAATAATCATGTGACTTTACATCTTTAAGCGCAATGCAGGTTTATCATTTGGTTGATGAGTAATTTTTGCTGATATAAGCTTTGCCATCTCAAGCTCTTCATCTGGACTTTCAGACTTCGTAACAAGATTGCAGATAACAGTAAAGATGCACTCAAGATCTGTGGTAGAAAACAAAACACAGTAATTCTTGTTCATATTGAATGATGACATTGATGAGTATCCATAAAAATAAACATATGCATTGTTAGTAAATTAATCACCAAATATCGGATTACATGATTGACAAAGTCTACAATGGCCACCATATAATTTGAAACATATTATAGTAAAAGATTAGGCAAAAATAATATTTAATTTTAGTACATAAATTGACTAAAGAAATGGATGCAGCACTTGAAAAGCTTCTAGCTTCCAATTCTTACATAAGTTCTTTTTTTAAATTTTATTCTAAACAGTCCTGGATTCGTATCATAAATAAGCTCCTCCATAGACCAACAACTTAACAACAAGCACATCTGAAATCAATCACCCAAACTAGCCATGACTTAAACAAATTGGTGGGTACTCAAGCTACTTGCTTCCTGATAATGTGCTAAATTTAAAAATCCTTCCTCATATCCATATATTTGAATTCATGTCAAACTTCTGCAGCCTGTCCAATACCGACAACCGGGTACTATCTACCACCAAAAAGACCAATCCTAACCCTTATCCCCATGCAAATTACAAACCATCAAATTGTTCAAACAACCATGAGTGAAGCAGTTAACATAACACAAATTCATTACCACATATCATTCACTAAAGTGTTGCAGTGCTTTACACTATTTTCAATCAAAACAAAACTTCTCTACAAAAATTTAAAAAAAAAAAAAAAAAAAATGAAGCAAAAGCGAGCATTTGCACCTTTGTCGGAAACCTTTGAGAATATCAAGTCAGCAGACGTGAGCATAAGTGACGCCAACTCAAGCCACTTGTTCATTACGATGCATTCTTGAGCTTCCATACACAGCGTGGAAACTTGCCGCTCGGCAACCTGACCAATGACCCAGATAAACAATTTCATACACCAAATCTCTAAAACATACACATAAACATTAAAAAAAATTTCCTTAGACAAATCACAGAAAGAAAAAACTTGACATCCCATGTTACAATTCCCTTTATTTCCCACATTTTCTAAGTACCCAAACAGAGAATTTACAGAACTAGACAACAAATCAAAATCTAATGACTACTTCATAAATTTCTACGATCGAATTGAGTACAAATTATAGAAATCGCGAATTATGCAAAATCTTTAGGATATATATACACGCATAGATTCCTATATATATGGGCGTGATTGAGAGAGATGGGTGTGGGGTGTAGGTACCTCAGGACCGGCGTCGGCCCAGGCGAGCTCGGAAGTGAATCGGACGACGGCGAGGGCGGGATCTTCTTCGGAGGTGGGGACCACAGTCGTCATTGTTGAAGCTCTCTGCAACAGTAATGGATTTCCAAACCCTAGCTTTTTGCAGCAGAGCAGAGAGAGAGAGAGAGAGAGAGAGAAACCCTAGGTGTATGGTAATGGGTTTGGGATATGAGTTGCTTTGGGAGTGTTTGGAAACTGAGGTTTTCCGTCTATAACTTTGTCTATCTTTTATATTAGAATATATTTTTAAACGTTTGGCTCTAATGGGAAAAAATTTTAATTTTAAAATTCTATTTTTATATTAAAATAAAAAAATGTTCGTGAACACAAATTTTATCATACCAATAGTAAAATCTCACAAAATCTAATATCGTAAACATAAATACATAGTGCCATCAAATTTACATTACCAAAATCCACTATAATTTAAACTCCTAAAACTTGTTTTATACTTGTAGAATTTAAATTGCTTTCAATTTGACCAACATTTTTAGTTGGGCCAAACATCCAAAAATGTGGAAAACCTTTTACTTTGAAATTTTATCAACATTGACATGTAAATTTAACAATTTACCTTCACGTGGTTTGGCCTCTTTCATAATTTACTAGGTAAAATTTTGATTACTTATCACCCAAAAAAAATAATATAATATATATATATATATATATCGATTACTACATTATTATATCGTTGTAGAAGAAATTATTCAATACACCATAAGGATCATGTCACAATTCTCCGACTCAATAATATAAACATCAGGTGTTTAAATTTATTGAATCAATTGGAAATTATGGTTGTCACAAAATAAGTATATTGAGTGGCAACTTGAGATGATTAACTTAAAGAATGTTAAGCTAGTTATTATATTTCTTGGTGGTCACTTCAAACAAGTGCAAGCATATTGTATCTTTGAAAGTTACTAAACATGAAGGGTGGCACTTGTGTCTAGTGGCCAGCTCCACTGGACATGTGTCCATATCCCAACGTGTCTAGTGGAACTGGCCACTGGACACAAGCGTTCCCAAACATGAATTATATATGGTTAAAAAGTCAAATAAGCTTTTGTAAGACATTTGTCTAAAGGTGGTAAAATTTGTAGATTCGGAATCATAATGGGGACATGATTAGAGGCTACTACGTTAGATCCCTTGGCATCACCAATAGCTTCATTGCAAAGCTATGGGCTTTCGGGATGGACTAATTCTTGCTAAGGAGCTTAAGCAGTTAAATAATTGAATTAGATGCTTTGAGTGTTGTCTAATTGATGAACAATAATAGTGTAAATTTGTTAATGGAACATTTATTATCTGACTACAAAAACCTATTGAAAGTTATCCCCAACAAACGAATAGAGCACATATATCGTGAAGCTAACCAATGTGCTAATGCATTGACTAAAATGGGATCGGGTGCTAGTACTCCTTTTGTTGTTTTTATGGAACCACCGCCTATAGTGGAAAGTTTATTGGCTTTTGACAAGTCTGATATGTTTTGTAACAGACTTATTAATTCCTAATCTATACTTATTCCCAGTTTTAACAAAAAAAGGGAAAAAATTTAATTACAAAATTAGTTGTAGCCTTAAGCTATACAATATAGCGAGTGACCTTCATGGATGAACACTTAGTTTTGGATTTTCTTTTTTTTTTTTTAAAGAGTTTCAACTTATAACATCCGCTCCTGATTATCATCAGACCAAAACACCAAACGATTTTTATTGTAAACAGGGATTGAATCTCAGATTTCTTATTCAACCATTAGAAACTTTACTAATTCAACTAACTGAAACCCACTTTTAGTTTTGAATTCTTGTTTACTTTCGTAGAGGGAGTAGTATTCTAATTGTCCAAACTAAAAAGTGCCTTATCTTATCTACAATACAACTAAAGATGAGTATACTATTGTCACAACAAAAATTAGGAAAGAGATGATTTGGAAACGGTTTCTCCAAGATTTTTTTTTTTTTAACGGGAGTTTCTTCAAGACTTTTGAAACAAGACGAGAGCATGTAGTTTATTGTGACAATAAAGAGTGCATCAAGCTTGAGTAAAAGAATGCTATGTATTATTCAAGCACAAAACACATCGATGTGAGATATTTTTGGCCACAACTAGTTGTTGAACAACGTTTATAAATTATTGAAAAAATATTCACATTAATACGAATCCAACTAAAAGCTTGACTAAGGTTATGCCTAAGAGAAGTTTGAGCTTTGTGCAAGGTTGACTGGCATAAATTATAACTAAAGAATTGGATTAGAGAGGGAGATTGCTGAAGTGTACAGACACCCATTTAGATCAGTCCACAACTAGCTAAAGCTATTTAATGAGCTCGTATTGCAGGTGGCCAATAGGTCTCTCTTCATGTTTAATTATTTACTCGTGGATTTTAGTTAGTTCAACCAGTAAAATCTCTAATTGTTATATAACAGATTTAGAGTTCCATCTCCGCCTATACCAAAAACTAATTGGTGTCTTGACTTGATAATAAAGAGCTATCATCATGAACAAATGTCATAGGTTAAAACTCTCTAAAAAAATAATTATTTACTTCCCTAATTTTATTTTTACTATTACTCAGGTTTATTTAATTTGATTCACACATACACAGTAACACACTCCATTCATATTCTCTAGGAAAACTTATAAAATAGGTTTGATCAAGCTGTGTATACCACCATAAACACAACTCTAGCTCATGTGGTTATCATAAGTTCATGTTAGTTTGCTGCATTAGCACAACTCTAGCTGACTCGTTTATAGTCACATGAAGCTTAAGTGCTTAATTTGTGCAATTGCTCAAAATGGCCACGGTGATGAGTGGGAAGATTTAATGTCTCTTTTGCATGATGGCCAATTGTCATTGGGAAAAAAATGACTGAACGTAGAAAAATATTTTAGTTAACATATATGATAAACAGACCAAATACTGAACAAGGGCGAGGTTTTGATAACGAAATCCAAGACTACATATGTCCGGCCACATGAATTACATCAAGGCAACACATTACACTGCACAAGGACAAAGCAAACTTTTTTCTGGATAGAGACACTAATTTTCATAATAGCGAATGGCATCTGCTAAACTGTGCACGGTTTATGCATCCTTGAAGATCAAAGAATTCAGTCCCCAACACCACCAAAGAGGTAACCCAGTGAAGATGCACCACCAGGAGCAGATTGAACTTTGGTAGATGGTCGATTCTGCACCCAGATTAGCAAGCCATTTAGAAAACATAATCAAAATATTATCATTGTAGAAGAGATCCTTGAAAATCAAATTGCATAATCAAGGACAAATCACTTAGGGCATAGAACTATCAGTATTCTTCAGGGAAAAGGAACAAAATCAAAAATCAAAACTAAATTACAAGCTCCCTCCAAACTGCAATGAATAGGATATCCTCCACTGAAAAGGAATTAATGAAAAGAGACAAAATGCTATAGGTAGAAGAACTAAGATATGGTTTAAGTGCATTTCTCCAATTTTAAACCAGAGTGCACATTCATATCATAATGTGCTGCAATATCAGTTATAGTTTGGAGAAGTTTGGAAATCATATCTGAACAAAAAAGCAGGCTATTATTTTACAGTGGAACATACCATGCTTGTCAAAAGGACACAATGCTATTGTATTGAACACATGAACAAAATGGAATTCTTTTGGTTCCCAGCGCATCCTTGTCATATTAGCTTATAAGCTCCCTATTGTATTTCTATGCATATTAGAAATTACTCAATCACTCGATAGTTCCAGATAAAAGGGGGAAACCAAATCAAGCTTAATGATGACTTGCAGTAATGATGCGGTAATTAGCACCAGCCCCCCACCCTGTGCCATACTAACAGATGGGGGAGTCTTATGTAATTCTAATAATAATGTATCAGGCTTATGAAAGTTATTCCATCCATAATGTATTGAAAGTTATGAATTTGCAACTACAATGCAGCCAAACCAATTTCTGACCTTGTTATCCATTCTTTAAAAAGAACTAAATAAGAACACACTCAATGCAGACACTACCAACTCATTTGACAAGCACATATGATCCCAAGGAAAATTCTCAGTTTGAAACTAGTGATAAGCAAGCAGTCTCTTAAGTGAATGTCACAAATTACAATTACAAATGACCAATTGACCAGGAAACTTATAAAGATAAGAGACGTTGAAACTCATGGAAGTTTCTACATAAGAGCAGGCATGATCCTCATAGAAACCATCACGTAGAAAAATACATGCTACATCTAAGTTGAGTAATATACAGAAGTAGAGGTATACGCATTCTCTCAGTAAGAACCCACCTAAACTATCAAGCCCCACAAGGCAATTAGAGTAAGCAGGTAGAACAAAGAAGATCTCTATACCTTCGTCTATGCAGTTGCTTCAAAATCACTTCTCAATTATATTTACAATTGGACGAACCTTCTAGGAGTTCCTTTTTTCTTTTTCTTTCTTTCTTTCTTCTTCTTCTTCTTTTTTTTTTTTTTTTTTTGGTAATTTTTGTCAGATATGAGTTTAGGCTAACCTTGGTTGTTCTCTTTTTGAATTGTTTTTCTACTCCAACATACTTAAATCACCCCCGCTTTGATACCTTTTAGATTTTGTGGATTTACTTTATCTTGGATAACAAATGCAAATAGAAGGATTTTTATTTCTAATCTTTTTCTTTCTCTAAATATATCCGTCCCAAGACTTGAGTACCCAAAAGAATTCAAAGGGCCTATAGATTTAGGAAAAACAATAAGACAAAATCAAAATCTAGAAGAAATGACTATTGGATATAATCTAAATCATCTCTACATGCTTCACTAGGATCATACCGTGATAAAGTTGCCACAATTCTGCCCATCTGCCCGGAAGTAATTGTTTGTAAGATACGCTGGAACAACTGCTCGAATATGCTTTTCAATTGGTTGTGAAGCAGCAGCAGTAGTCTTCTGAGAAGGTCCAATGTTTGCTTCTGGCCCTTGGTTCTGAGCAGGTTGGGCATTGCTAGTGGTCTCTCCACTTCCAAATAGGTAACCCAAAGAACTCTGTCCACCAACAGCGTTAACACCACGTCCACGTCCCATTTTGTTTCCTTAACTCAGTAGAATTTCCTAAATTTACATAATGACCCATTATGAGAACTTCCAAACCTCAAAATTCACTTTGCTTTGGCAAATACAGGAAGAAGGTACAAGAAAACATCACCAATACAGAAAGAATCATAAATTATTCTCCCATGAACTATGTCAATCACAGATTGTGCCTTTGTACACATATGCATATGCACATGTATGGACACACACAAAGACGCACATGTATGGACACCTAAAAGAGCTATATTCGTCTAGTCATTTGATAATACTTTTTATGTCAAACAGATACATCAATGGGTCCATCCTGGACAAAAGCCAGACTTGGTAGCCTAGCATGTAGTGTCTAAGTCTCTGCATGGCCCAGACAAGTGCAAGGCATGCCATTTCAAGCAAAGAGTTTTTGATAAGTGGGAGTTGGGGGGCAACAATGAGTGACACGCAGGTAGATATGCTCTTGGCCGAATGGCTTCAGGCGCAATTTTAGTTCAAAAACTTGATGATGCATTTTCTATAAACCTTGTGAGTGTGGTTCAGCATCAAAATTTTGAATAATATCAAGCTATATTGGTAACTGAGCACCTTACTTGATGAGATATCTAAATTGCAGATGTAGTTGCTAGTTGCTACGCTAGACCCATATGGTCTGTAGACTCTAAACCTCCATATGCACTTTTCCACTTTACCTTGCCTTCTCACTATGTGAATATTTCAACCCTACAACCAGATGATTTGTGTTGCACATACAAATGCTAGGCTTTTCTAAATTAATATTCTTACCTCTCTGATGCACATATTGATAAAAAAAAAAAAAATCACATGTAACTAAGAAAATATTTCAATAATATAATTGAATTTGAACAATTAAATAGATAGTATAAATAAAAGAACAGAAATTATTTCAAGTTACATGGTTAAAGCACATCATGTAAGACCAACTTTATTGTTAAAACAAAATATTATAATAGATGAGTGTGCATTTGGATTAGCTTTTTTCCATTAGCTTATTTGTTTATGCACAGCTTTTTAGAGTATTATTTTGTACTTCGGTCAACTTTCAACAAATAAGATCTTCCACAAAACCTAATCCAAAAGGACACTAAAATAATTTAAACTAAGTAATAAAATATTCCTAAATTTTTGTAGATTTTGGTTAATCATGTATAACACTTGTGTTAGCCACGAGAAGAAATTATAGAGCGCAACTTTTATTATCTAGTATATGATTTGACAGATGGAATTATAAAACATCAACAACATACAAATTTCCTATCTCTCTAAATCTTAGGATAATAATGGTTTGTTCTTCCATATGAATCTTTTCCACATGGACCTTTGCACTCTATCTTAAGTTCTTAACTAATTCAAATCTCAATACCCAACTTAGGAAGCTTCCTTTTGCTATATTCTAAACACATGGATCTTAAATCTTAATACCCAGTTTGTGAATTCTCCTCAAAAACAAAAACAACAAAAGAAGAAAGACTCCCAAATAATTTAAGCAAAGGTTCTAAAATCTCCTATCAAGTTCATCAACGGAGCAAAATAGTGCACATTCAAACCCACATTTTTATGTCATTCCATTACAAGCTACAAAAAAATAATGCATAAATCAATAAGCATTTCACAAAATCCGAATTGTACTAGAAAATGAAATCACAGTGGTAATTTAGAAGAAAGGCATGGATGATATCAAAATGTGGAAGAAAGAAAACAAGCAGATGAGATGAGATGAGTGAGACAGAGAGAGTTATGGAAAATGCGATCTGAGATGAGAAGGTGAGTGGTGGAAGAGATTTGGGTTTGGGTTTGGGTTCCGTACCTCTCTTTTGAGGACCCAAATTTGAAGCAAAGCAGAGTGACAGAGAGAGAGAGAGAGAGAGAGAACCAAATGCAAAGTAAAGTTATTGTGTATATTTATTTTATAGGGAGTTTTTAACTTTCAAATTTTGAAAAAAAAAATAATAATAATAATAAAAACTTTTCAAATTTTTAAAAGAAAAAGAAAGAAACTAGTGGGAGAGCTGGTCCACCTGGAGATTGATTGATTGATTGAGCTCTAATATAAATTTTGTTTTTACTTTTCTCTGTTTGGCCGCATAAAAAAAAAAAAAAGTTGAATTTGAAGAGGGATCACTTTTCTACTGTGGCGAGTTAAATCCCTTTGCCAGATAGTTCCGCCAACCCTGATATTAATAATGCGTCGCACCCAACTCGACCCCAAGCACTAATGACTAATGAGAGATGAACAAAGTACCGGAATCAATTTTGTTTACACTATTGTACTTAAAAATTGGGCTTTCATTTTTAGTCTCAAGACTTTCGTCTAGTCATTCTTTTTGGATTCCATTTTTATAATTGTCCTATAAAATAATGGTGGTCTCTTACTCTTCCCTCCGTTTCTATTAGTATTGTGGCAGTTAAGTACTTAATTAGTACATCCATTAAGATACGTCGCTCATATAATACTCAATATCATCTTACTCTTATTTCAATTTATATTAGTAACTAATCGCAAAGTTGCGCAATTGCGCATGAAAATTTGACATCATTTTTTTTTGTTAAGCGAATAATAGTCTCAAACTCATCTCAAAATAAGGTGATTATATTGTGATATATAATATATATTCTGTAAGTAAAAAAGTCTATATATTGATTTTTTTTTTTTTTTTTGGCAAGGAAACATGTTGCATTTTACTTTCAATTAGTATATATGGAAAGATATTTTTAATATGTAATAATATAGTGAGATATGCATCAAAACAAAAATAGTAAAAAATTGGTGGAATGTATAATGTTGTTGTAGGAAGCCATGAAAATGAATCTTAATTTTATATGTGAAAGTTAACATTATTTTGCATTTTTAGAGAAGTTCATGAGCAATTTATACAAACTTTATTTCCATTTTATCATATAGGAACTATTAAACAAAGCTATATGCTTATAACAATTTATATTTTCATAATCACTAAACTCATATATGAAAATCAACTATTGTAGAATTACATCTTCCCAAAACATATACTGATTTCTTTTTCTTTTTTCTTTTCCTTTCCACACAATTTAAAAAATATGAAAATTTGAGGAAACTAAATGTGTAGTAGATCTTACTCAATCAATGAATAACATAAAAGAGGTAGCGAAAAGCAAATATATTCATGATAAAATTGTTTATACATGTCCATATTTTTTTTTTGCATACCATGGAATCACTTCATTGTGTTGAGCTACTAAGAAATTTATACATTTAATAATCTTGTTCTCTAAAAGATTCATGTAGTAGCTCTACAATTGTATCTTGTTTAATCTCTTCTAGGCATTTATCTTTAGCCCAAATCACAACATATAAACCAATGATCATGAAAAATAACCTAGCAAGATGAAGCCAAACACAATTTCTATAATTTTAACATATCAAACAAGAAAATAGTAGGAGAAGAAAACAAAGTATACTTGTTAGTGGTGCACCAAGCCTGAACAAAAAAAAAAATTAACTGCAAATTGAATTCATATGGTGGTGTACAATATGATAATAGTTGTCAAATACATCCTAGTAAGAAGGAGGAGAGAAAGATCTTGAATTACTGAGTATAAATTATCATTTGTCAACAATCAATGCAATAAATTATAAATTATACTACAAGAGTAATGCATTGCTGATTGTAGAATTGCCAAGGAAATCATCCAAGTAGATGTGTGTGTGTATCTATCTATATATATATATATATATATATTTGTGATCTATGTGAAAGTAAACAGAGTTTTAGTGATAAAAAGGGAAATAATGTAATTTGATTAGTAATACCAGTATCATCACCCAAAATGACCAAAAACAACTAATTACACTATTACAGAGAAAAATATAAAAAACCCAACACCCGTTTATCACTTATTGTCCTAAAGAAAAAAAAAGTAGTAATTATGTGTTTAATAGTTTTAAATCTCTAAGTAATACTATTGAAATTGCTTTACTAACACAAAAGATTGTTGCTAAAATGTTAACAACACTTCTCAATCTTCATATATTAACCATTTCCATTCTAATCAATCCAATAAATTATAGAACTTGTAAAACGCTTGTGTAGATGAATAGAAGAAAAAGTACCCAAAAAAAATGCATTACACTAAGCATGTCAATCATTTTATAAAATAGAACAACGTGGCTTAGTTGGTTTCTTGTTTTATATATCTATCATATTTCTTATGTTATTTCTATCATAATTTTTTAGATTTAAGGAGTATAATGGATCGAGAGCAACATATCATAGCCCAATTGAACTCAGAATAAGAGATAAGTTTAAGATAAATAAGGTAAGACGATTTAATTTATGTAGAATGGTACAAAATCATTTTGAAATGTTTTAATAAATATAAAGAACATATTAAACTCATAATATGAGATAAGTTTAAGCTTTTTTTTTTTTTTTCTCCTTGAGAATGAGATAAGTTTAAGCTAACTAATATAATATGATTTAATTCGTGTTGGATTGTACATAGTCATTCTATTATATTTTAATAAATAAATAAATAATTAATATATATATACACACACACATTGGCTAGCATGATTTGAATTCGGTTGCAAGATTTCCTAAAATTGAGATCACATCAAGGTATATATTTCATTTGGAAAATATATTTAATTCCAAAGTAAAGGGTATTAAAATTACCATGGAAAATATATAAGCAATATTGTGCACATGTTCTTAGTCATAAAATGGGTGCAATAGTTAAACGTCGCAAATGTCCTAGAGTTGTTTCCTTAAAAATGGTAAATGGTAAGAATTAGAGCTTAGATTTTTTTATTTTTAATCTTTAGTAAAAAAAAAAAAAAAAAATAGTATGTTTGTCTTACCAAAATATTATTTATGTCATAATTTGTCCAAAATTAATGAAAAAACCATATAAATTTAAGTTATAATCCTAGACACAAAGAAAAAGAGGAATACCATAATTATTGCACATGATATTTTGTTTCCTCTTCCAAGGTATCCTAAGAAAGAAGTTACAAATTAGCATATATTTAGATGAGATTAAAGGATAATTAGCAATGATTTATGTAATATTTACTATTTAATTTAAAAATTAACAAAGGCAAATATAAATTAAAATAAACAAATGGGAGGCAAATGACCACGTACTAAATCAGAAAACTGAATTCCAATTCTTTAGAATAAACAATTTTAATAGATAAAACACAATTATGTAAAGAAAAATTGTAAACATGAATACAAAGAAATAGAATAACAATTAAAATTGAAAAAAAGAAACACAATATCTACAAACCCGCAAAATATAATCTAGCACAAATCATAAAAATTGCAATAGAAAAACAAAGAAGTTCAGGGGAAGCAAAGAAAACACTGACCTCAAAGGGACTTTCCAATTCTAATTGTAATTTGTTGACTTATGAGATGGAAATAAAGCAATTCAAAATCTATTTAAAAAAATTAAATTAGTGGGTTTTAAATCCAAAGGGAGACAATTGAATATTTTGATGGGAAGAAAAATAGTCAAAAGAAGGAGCGTCAAAGGACTAGAGGAGGGTTGAAAAGAAAAAAAAGGAATTGATTTTTTTTAACAATTTTTTGTATTTATCATAAAAATAACATTAAAATTTTTCTAAAATTGTCTATTAACTAATGCCTTAAAGACACTCGTTAATAAGACCCTTTATTTTAATTGGAAAGTCAAAAATAGGGGAAACATCTAGCTGTTTGTTTGATAAGGATATGATAAGTCAAAGGGAGAGAGAAAAGAGGATTGATTGTTGAATTTAAGGCAATGAAACATTAGTCGTTTGTTTTAATGGGGAGATGATGAGTCAAGACTCAAGAGATTGAGAACAAAATATTGATTATAGTGAATGTATGAAGGGTTAAAAATAATAAAAAAAGTGACATGGCCTATAATGTGGCCCAACAAAAGCGTAGCAACAATATGTGTGTGTATGACTATTAAGTACTAAATAAGTAATGTCTATTAAGCTATATCACTCATATAATACCTGGCAACATCAAATTATTAACAAAAATAAAAAGCATAATCAAAATGAAAATTTAAACAAAAATTTCAGTCCACACATTTGCCCATAGGTTTTAACACAATTTGCATATTTGTTAATGTATGATTACATCATTTGCATGAGTCCACCACTAAAACTAACTTAGTAAAGGTAATCTAATCATTACTTGTCATGTGTCTACATTGTGTCAAAATATGTTTTTTCTTTTTTTTGATAATTGTGTCAAAATATGTTTACAAGCGTGAATCCATACTAAAACAACTCCAAAATTCTAAATGTCATTTTCAATTTTTTTTTTTCAATTTAAATTGCAATCATTTTGTTTCTTTGACAAAATTGACATGGTCATTGTGTGTGTGCTTAAGGGACAGTTTGAAGAGAAACTCTTCAAATTCATTATATATATTTTTTTATTGGATGTGAAATTTGAAAATCTAACCATTAGATTTCATGTTCTTTATGTTCTTAATATACGTGTTAAATTTTGTTCAAATTAAATGTTATTTACTATTCAATCATCAAAATTATTTTTTAAGATTACAAAAAATTGAAATATAAACACTTTATTGATAGCATAGCTATATTAATTTTTAATTTTCTTAAAATTGTGCAAAAATGAGGGACATAATAAGAATATACAATCCAATAATTAAATTTTCAAAGTTTACATCTAATAAAAAGATATCGACGAAAGTTAGAGAGAAACTTTATCTACTATTGAGTTAGGTTAACAGGTCGGTCTTAGTTGGTAAAGTTGGATTTAGATGTAATGCAATAATTAGAGTTAAAAGTAGTAAAAAAGATAAAGAGATGAAGTTAAAATGTTATTATTATTATCATTATTTTAATCTAAGGATAGAACTAAAATTTGATTTCAATCTCAACCCTTCAATGTGATATTGAAGGGTGCAATAGCCTCGGACCCAAATCCGGCAAAAATGGGACTCACGTGGTGTTGCTACCAGGCCCAACATTAATTTGATTTGACATTTGATCGTTAATACTCCACTGACACGTTGTTACAGACAATTGACAACCTATATTTAATTAAAATTTTTTTTTTAACAAAAACAAACAAAGAAAACAGAACAATGTCGAAAACTTATAAAAATAAAAATAAAAAAACTAATTTTGTTAATTAAAAAAAAGAAACTGAAACAGAGAGTAAAAAGTTTTATATCAAGAAGACACTTCAGCCCCGCGTCGCTTTATAAAATGGGTCTCCTCGAGCTCTGTTTAGCACCACAAACCACAATCTCACAACAAATTCATATTCTCATTATTCTGAATTATGAATTTTGTCTCAGAAACAGAATTTGTTTATCAATTTATCACAAGGGCACAGCCTAAAGTTCATGTTAGTTTGCTGCATTAGCACAACTCTAGCTGGCTCGCTTATAGCCACATCAAGCTTAAGTGCTTAATTTGTGCAATTGCTCATAGTGGGCCATGGTGATGAGTGGGAAGATTTACTGTCTCTTTTGCATGATGATCAATTGTCATTTGGAAAAAAATGATTACAATGTAGAAAAATGTTTTAGTTGACACATTTGATAAACAGACCAAATACTGAACAAGGACAAGCTTTTGATAATGAAATCCAAGACTACATATGTCTGGCCACATGAATTCCATCAAGGCAACACATTACACAGCACAAGGACAAAGCAAACTTTAGAGATAGACACAAATTTTCATAATAGTGAGGTCACTGCTAAATAGTGCACGGTTGGTGCATCCTTGAAGATCAAAGAAATCAGTTCTCACCGCCACCAAAGAGATAACCAAGGGAAGATCCACCACCAGGGGCAGCGTGAACTTTGGTAGATGGTCGATCCTGCACCCAGATTCGCAAGCCATTTTGAAAACATCATAAAAAATATTATGATTGTAGAAGAGATCCTT